>NC_050524.1:24943012-24957889 GCF_002922805.2 Oryzias melastigma | reverse complement strand
AATCAATTCAATCAATTTTTATTTTTAAAAATGACTTTTTTATGATTTTAGGAACTAAAAGTGTTTTACAATCAAAACAGACAGAAATTCGAATTAAAACCCACCCTTGCCTTTACCCTCCCCCACCCCCGTTCCTAGAATTAAAAACACCTATTCTTTATAAAAGAGACATAGGGCTTGGCTCTGCAATGAGAAAACAATATATTGCATACACAGCACCGATCAGATTCTCTCCACAGCCGCGAGGCGGCAATGCTGGACCCTAGCCGTCCCAGAAGAGCGAAAACCGCAAGCTAGCAAGCCCCGCCATAAAGGATCCCGCCAAAAATAAATAAATAAATAAATAATAATAATATTATAAGATGTTAAAATAAAAAAAAATGATGTGCTCAAATACATAAAATGGGAAGTTAATTAAATATATACAAAGATACATTATAAGAGTGCTAAAACTATTAAAAAAGCTGGTTGAGAAGGATAAAAATGTGCTAATAAATTCATATCTCTTCATTGAACCTTTTATTTTCTTAATTTTTTTTGTTTTTTATTTTAAAACAAAGTAACAAATGATTTTCGTTTATTGGTTGATGAACACTTCGCAAACCCTGTGCTTTTATTTTGAAGGCAGACCCATCCACTTCCTGTTTGAGAGCCTGTGGCTTTCTGACTTCACGTGCTCCTGTGTTTGGCTACGTGGATCCTGCAGACTTCCTGTGAGAGCAGAACCAGAGCCGGCAGAGAGGCTGAGGACAGACTGTTCCTGATAAGTCATGGAAAGATGCAAAAAACCGCGCGGAATTTATTAATATATATATATATTTTTTTTCTCCTGCATTTGTTAACTTAATTTTGAATGAAGTGTTTTTCTTTCTTTTTTCTTTTTTTTTTACATTGCATTCCATTACTTTGGCAGTACTAAAGTCCATCCTGTAGTGCATGTGTCAGAAGGCCCGGGGCCCTCCAGGTAATCCAACCCGGCCCTCCAGATCATTTTACTTTATTGTTCTTAATGGCCTGATTTTATCTTGGGGTTATTTCTAACTTGTATAACTTTGACAAAATATGTTTTTAAGGAGAGTAAAACATTGAAAGTTATTTAAGGTTTAAGTTGATTTATTCTGGAATAATATTCCTGCCTTTTATTATTCATAATTATGTTAAAAAGTTACAGTTTTAAAGTTTTACAAATTGGTATTTTGCTTGCTTTTTAGACTATTTTAGCATTTACTAAGATTGTTTTAGGCTATTTTGGAGTTTAGCTAATATTTCAGCTACATGCTAGCTGTTTTGGATAATTTAGGCTTTTTAAAAGTTTTTAAGCTATTTTGAAGTGTAGCTATTTTTCCGCTACATGCTAGCTGTTTTGGATAACCTAACTTTTTAAAATGTATTTATTGTTTTTAGTTTTTTATGCTAATTTGGCCTTTAGCTAATATTTAGATGGCTATCAACTTCAGCATCTTCAGCGGTCACATTCGTCTGACATCATTCACACTATCATTATCACAGCTAATGCTATATATCTAGTTCCTAATTATGTGAAAAGTTTCGATCTTAAAGTTTAAAAATATGTTTTTTTGTGTGTGTTCAATAAATGTTTATCCTGTTCGGATGTGTTTTGGATTTTGGCCCCTTGTGCAACTGAGTTTGACCCCCTGCTGTTGTGTCTCATCTGGAGAACAATAAAGTTTGGAAAAAATAATCAGGAGTTCCCATTCCCATAAGCAACACGCAACCTGAAACCTTCACTATGAGACAACAACAAACTCAAATCCGACCATCAAACGGATCTAAGGAAGCCTGTTTTTAAACTGGAGATGTAAAAAATAATCTGGGTTGGTTTAAGCGAGGGGTCTGCAACCTCTAACACTGAAAGAGCCATTTGGTCCAGTTTCTTACAGACCAAAACTCAGTGAGAGCCACTTTGTTTACAAAAATACACTTTAATTATGTTTTTGTGACCTTAATGCCATTCACTTTTTAATATGTAGTTTTAAACATTTGCAGTAGTTTAATTATAATATTTATATCAAATTTAGCTTATTTTACTGTTGATAGCATAAACGTTCCTTTCAAAATAAAATACTGTATAATCAGATTCTCCTGTCGCAGCAGATTAATTTAAACTAAAAAAAAACAAAGATAACATTTTCTATCATTGTGACTTTGGTCACTTTTTTCTTCAACAACATTGGTGTAATTTCCAATGTGAGGATAAAAATATCGTAGATTTAAATTTTACCATCATTTTGCTTAGTTATCATATATGTTAAATATCTAAAAAAAAACACACAAAAACAAACGCTATTTATTCAAATTATTAGCTTTTTTCTTCAAAGTTAGAGCCGCATGTGGTTCCAGATCTTCAGGAATAAGCAAAATGGAAAATAAATCCAATTCACCATATACATCTAATAAAATCCAGCACTATGCTTCATAGAGGACAAAATAAACAGAAATGTCTTTAAATTGTAATAAATCGTTTTATTTCAGTTCTCCACATTTAAAAAGACAACAAGAACTTGTTTTTTTTCACTTCTTCTTAAACACCTGGTGGCAGACTTTATCAAGAACCCTGATTTCCTGAAAGAGAAGGCACAGACCTTTAGACCTCAAGAGCAACTTTTCGCAATCAGGCGTATCTGATATCTTCGTATTTCTGATAAATGGACTTTTATCATTATTGCTCTTAGATATGAGTCCGGATAGCTGAAAAAAAACGTTGATTTGCCTCTTTGAAGAGTAAAGTTGTCAGGGAGTACCATGAAAATCTCTCTTCTTGGTTCATTTATCCACTTTTTATTCAAATAAAAAAATGAGTGTGGTTTTGTTCTTACCAGGTGCAGCTCCTCTCCGTCAATCCAATGTGTCCAGCCTCGGTTTTCCTTCTCGCCCTTCTGGACACACACCAGCTTGTCTCCATCCCAGGTAACCAGAGTCTGTGACATCACCACAGGGTCACACACAGCTCAGTTGTATCTTTGAAGGATTGGAAAAGCTCCTCCCACCTTGACTTTTCGGTTGTCCAGGCCCTTGGTGTGCTCCTCGAACTCCTCACCGACGGTGAAGTTGACCTCGTAGTTCCTGAAGGTGCTCAGAGTCTTGGTTTCGAACTTGTCTCCGTTTTGGACGATGACTTTCGTCTGATGCAAGTGGTTTGCTATCTTTCTGGTGGCAAAGTCAATGTCTGCGGGTCAGAAGCAGATAGGCGGCGGGTGAAATGTGCAATCAGCTTTACAGACATGCACTATGTTGTTTTTAATGCCCTCAAAGCAGAGTCCTTTCCAGATATTTCCTTTTTCCAAATCATTTTCCTTTGGCCAGAATATGTCCTAAATGTTTCTCTGTCCCATTAAGTGTTCCACACCGCCAAAGTTAAACACTTTATTTCTTTCTGTCACTCATCCCGGCTCTATCAGGATGAATAATCTATTCTACCCAGATGGAGGCGCTGCTGATTTCTTGGTCTTCTTGTGGGCTGAGTGCAGCGTAGTTGTTTAATAAATTGCAGATTGAGCCGTAAATAATGAAAAGTGTTCCTAAGGTTGATCAATGAGGCGCCAGAAGGAGAAGAGTCTTTTCTATTTTTTTCATTTTAAATTTGTGAGCTGGCCCTCTGCCTGATCCAGGACCAAAGCCATCCTTTTTCTTCTGCAAATCAGGAGGATGAAAATGCAAAAAAGACTCGATCAATATGTATTTGGCGTGGCAGCAGACAGCAGAGTTGGAGGTACACTGAGCCTGACAGCAGCTCAATAAGGAAATGAAGCATCAGCTCAGCACTCTTTTCTTTTTTTTAGCCTCCTCTCCCTCTCACTAATGAATGCGCCTTCATCCATCCTGTCACCCCCATGCCAGATTCTTAAAGTGCTCCTTCAATCCAGCCATGTCTTTAAATGTCATACTCTAACTGACGCCTGCTTTCATAAAAGCCTAGAAGCTGCTTCTCTCTTTTTTTCTGAGCAGTCTTTCATGCATTATGTGTGAGGTAGACTTACCGAGGGCTTTCATGACTTCCTCAAAGTTCTCGTTGCTCACCATCTCCCACCGCCCATTGTAGTCTGCAGGCATCTTGACAGGTGTAAGGGTGCAGGAGGACGCTCGGCTACAGCTCTGTTGTCAAACTGGAGACGGAGAGAGCGCCTTCGAGGGCCCAACCCCTTATATACACTCCATTTGTGCGCGCACGTGTTACCGCGCGCTAAAGGACAGGGTCCGTCTGATAAACCCTTCAGAAAGATGAGAGAGTTTGCACGAGGGCGTGGACGTTTTCACATATTGTTGCTTTGTGAACAGTTGGAACAGAAAAAAAAATCGACGTGAGATTGTTTGTTGGAGTTAATGTGCATGTCTCCCTTCATGCATTAAGCCCTAACACTCAGTGTACTGTGCATTTTCATTCAATCGCCATTCGCTCACAGCACGCCATCTCATGTGATTACTTCCTCTAATGGGCTCAAATGGGGGGAAGATGGAGGGAACTTTAGAGACATTCACAGACAGGATCAAACACATTTTCTGTCTGCTTTGGGTCTAAGTTTAAATCCACCTATTATAATTATTCTATTTAATTATGATTATGAAGTTTTTAACCAGAATCCCACAACCTAAATGTCTTAAAAAGCCATTTTTCATGTTGATTTGAAGCCTCTGTTTCTTAAATCTCCTCTGAGGGGGCGTGGCTTCTGGAGCTGAGCTGACTCAAAAACAGGATTTTTTCATAGGAGGGAGACTTTCAAATCCCTTTGTATTGAACTTTCTCTATGTTTTTATGACCTATAATACATCATCCTTCCACTGGGGGCAGTAGAAGGGCTTTTCTTGCTTCAAAATAACCGCCTCATTACATTTCTGGTTATTAAAAAAGTTTTGCTTATTTTCAAACTTTACGATGAGAATAACTCATCTTTTATCACTGATTTTTTAAACGACTACTTGCTGTACTGAATAAAATGCTAATTTTGTTCATTATTAATTCTTTATAATAAAGTTACACAATCTTGAGACAGTGAGCAAATAAGGTGCTTTTTCCCAGGACATTCATGTCAATATCTTTGCGTCTTAAGCGAACGTTGTTTTTAAGAAAAAACACCCAACGGATCAAAACTGATTTTATTTGTATCTCATTTAAAGTTATATTGCAATCTGTTTTTTGGTGGATTTCATAAAAGGGTTTAAATAACTTCCAAACTATAAAAGTTTCCTATCATTTTTTGGGTGCAGTGGGCTTCACAGGGTAAAACATATCTCTCACATATTCCTTGAACTCTGCAGAGTCCTCTCAGGCTCAGTGTGAGATAACAAGCTGCTGCTTCAGTCAGCTGAAGAGGCTTTATCAGCTCAAGTGTGAGAATAACTTGATACTATATTTACAAAGACAAGCCTCACAAATGTTGATGCTCTGTTTGGAGATTATCCTCAAATTGTTCAATTGTTCACGTCTCATTGACAACCAAACCTTCTTTCCCTTATTTCAGTCTGGATTCATCCAGCCCATTTGGATTCATTCAAAAAGGAAATGACTCCTAATAACATTGAGTGAGATCATTTTACGACGCATCACAATAGTAACGCTGACTTGTGATGATGGGGTTGTGGAGGGTCAAAGGTGAGGTAAGGTGCTTTTGTCATATCAACACTGATAAGATGAATGGAACCACAGTAACACTTTGACCCAGAGACACAACAGTTCTGCACTTTTCCTTCACCTCATCTGAACTTTGTCCAGCAATCATTCTGTTGAATTCTCTCTGGTTTTTACACGTTTTTTTAAGACTTACTAAAAATATTCAACCTTTTTGGATTGTCTCTCCTGTGGCTCACCTGCAACTTCCCTTGTTAGGCGTATAACCGCCTCTCTCTACAACACTGCAGACAGAAATCATGTGACTAAAAACAGATTTTCCCCACGTTAGAAAGATCTGGGTTATAAAACGCAGCATCAATGAATGGTCTGTGAGGCAAAAGAGAGAAAGATTAGTCCGGCTTTATCAACAGTAACTGGAGTACTTGTTTCTAACACGTTAGAAGTGTTAGCCATGTTAGCTTTTTCACAACACATATAACTCCCAATTATTGGCTGTACATGGGAACTGCACTGAGTGACCCCTCCCCCCTTACGTCCCAAACAGGAAGTATTTGCTGGTCCCAAGAAGCTAAAATCCCATAGACTTCAAGAGAAAAAGCAGTATTACTCTGTCATACTACTGGTCAGAATAATTCTTGCTTTGGTACATTTTTTTAAATGGGACATACCATGAGAAAACAACTTTTTGAGATTTTAAGTGTATTATACCCTTCATTTCTCTCTATAAACAACCCGTTCTCACACATTTCTGAGTAATCCTCTAAAAACCTGCGCTCTCAACAGCAGCCCCTCCCATACCCACGAAAACGAGCGGGTCCTCACGTGCTGATGTCACAGAGTGAGACCGCCCCTTTCAGGAAGAGTCTGCTCTGACAGCTCCGGCCCTAGTCATAAATCATTTGTTTTTTAGTGCTCCAAAGGTGGATATAGTTTACTCTGAAAGAATTAAGAAAATCATGTGATAACCCTTTAACATGTTCTTGATAATCTTATTTTTTCATGATATTTTTTTCTGTAGTGAAAGTTATTTAAGTTATAAACTCACCAAACAAATGCCTCAATAAAAATAGTGGTCTCGTGTCGGATGTTTAACCATTTGACAGATTCTTCTGAGCCCGCTTTCAGTATAAAGGGGTGTGGCAATCTAACGACATCACCATAGTGATCAGAGAGAGTGGTTATTGAAAATGTAGACTAAGTCTATCCAAATTCCTTCCCTACTCACTACATGATTCTCTAAACAGTGTGTTCTCCATTTTCTGTCTGAATCTACAATTCCAAAATCAAGTGCCCCAAGAAATTTCCCAGAAGTCTTTGCAAAAAACTAGCTTGCATCAATCCTCACTACATTAAAGAAAGAAGACCTTTATTATTTGTAGCTTCAAAGATTTCTCCTTGAAATGGGAAAATGTGTTACTTTGTTTTATTAGAACCTCAAAAAATGTATTTTTTTAATAATTAATTTATTAATTTTTCTGACAAAATTCTACATACATAAATTTAATAATAAAATACCACATTTCCCACAATTCATAATTAATTAAATCCATTGGAGTCTAACAAGTTTTGTGAAAACGTGTTTACTTTTTGTAAGTAAAGTTTTGTAAGTGTAAGTTTTTTTTTTTTAAACAGTCCCATTTTCAGGCTTTTAAGTGCGTTACAGTATGCCACGGAAGGTAATGTTTCTCCTTCAGAAGGTGGTGGAAACTAAATGGGTGGAGGATGAATTTATATTTCTTTAAAAACGTTAACAGTGTTTTTTGAGGCCATGAGAAATTCATATTCGCAAATAATGTGTCAATTCATTTTAAAATCACTATTATTGGTGAATGATAAATTTGCATTATTTTTTCCAAATTTAACCAATGTTTATTAGAGAACATGCTACAAAAAATATTGAATTAAAATATTTTTTAAACTTCCCTTTGCGTCAATTTGATATTGTAAAAACAGGTTTTTTGGTGAGGTTACATTTTTGTCATGCCATTCCTCGCTCTACCACACAGGGGCAGTGTTGCTGCACTCAAGAGGCAGCTCTTCCTGCTGAGCAGGAGCTAAACAGGTCTGTAGCCTGCAGTGTCTCACGTGCCATTAAAACCGAGATGACTCAGGGCTGCTGTACTCAGGGCTCAGTGGAGATTTTGTTTATCTTGTGAAGTTAAAAAAACGACTAGTTTTCATTAAAGAAAAAGGGAAACAATAAGATAAATTTTAAGCTTCGCCTTAAGACTTTTTGCATGACTTATCTGCTTCAGCCTCATACTTATAAGCATGATTTGAATATTCATTTCTAAATCCTACCCTATTATTCGTTTGAGTGCCCACACATGCACGGTGCACACTCTCACATCCTGTAATCTGGTCACATCTGTCTTTGTGTGCAATAACCATCGTTCAACATTTCTGCTGATATTGGATGTACATTTTTGCCTCCCAGCATGCATATCTGAGTCAGTGGAACAATGCTGGTGTGTATTGGTGCTGCAGTTTGACACACTTCAGAAAAATCGTATAATTTTCAATAGTGGAGACGACCCTGAGGGTTACGCCTGGTTCCCAATGGATGCGGAAGCGCCGCGAAGTGGCGCGGAACGGAGGCTACTTTCATTGGGCGCCCTTGTGTAAAGAAGTGTAGGCCTACTAACTACTTGATTCCTCTTGGTAGAAACATGGGGTAATATTTTTAGTTATTTGGTAAAAACAAAAAAAAGGAGTTCTAGCAGAAGTGTCTGCCGACCGTCTTGGAGAAATGCGCGTCTAGTGTGAATTACACTAGAGTGGATGCTGCGTGCACGCTGCTTCACGGCACTTCTGTGGCACTTATTCCACAGCGCTTCTTCTGCAGCGCTTCTTCTGCAGTGCTTCTTCCACAGCTCTTCCACAGTGCTTCCTCCGTGGCACTTCTTTCAGGGTGTTTCTGCAGTGCTTCTTCCATGGTTCTTCCACGGTACTTCTTCTGCGGCCTTCTTCTCCAGCTCTTCCACAATGCTTCCTCCTTTCTGCATCGCTTCTGCGGTGCTTCTCCTGCTGCGCTTCTTCCGCAGCACTTTTTCTACAATGGTTCCTCAATGTTTCTTCTGCTGCGCTTTGGCATCCAGAGTATACCTAGCGTTAGGCTTCTTCTTCCTGTAGCCCACCCAGCAGTATAATGAATCGAGCTCAACCTCAGTACAATTTCAATATGCCGTTTGTGTGATTCAGTTCAATTTGAGTCATTAGCATGACATTTAAACTAATGCTTTGCTTAGTCTTTCCATCCCCATGCAGCTCCCACGGGGGCTCCCACATCTCACTCATCTCATCCTCCTCCCCGTTGTTTTAGAGAACATCAAAGGTAAGATTAATCACTATCTTTAGAGGAGACGGATGACTGAGAGCAGACGGCGAGAAGCCCCCGCTTCTGCTTGCAAAGCCCTTCTCGTGGATTTCAGCAAAGAGCAGATATGTTTGTAATACATTTTCAGCCCTCCCATGGATTGTAATAGTGCTGCCTCTTGCGGGGCGCTTTGATGTCCCAGTGAGAATTGAAAGAGCCCCAATGTTCCCATAAAATTGAATGATGTTTTGCTTTTATCCTCTTTATTTGAAAAAAATAAAAATAAAAAGCTCAACACTAGTTCTGCATTTGTGTGAGCAGAAGAATAGGAGATTGCACTTACCAAGGAAATGTATTGCTTGCATACAAAGACTGATGCAGAAAACGACATTTTCCTACAAACAAGCTTTTCAATATAAAGCCGATCACAAAAGCTCCATGAGTGTCGGTCCATTCTTTACAGCTCCAACACTCATGAGCAGCGAGCAGTCTTTCAGAGTGCTGGAAATAATAGGTCTGCTGTTTGGACAGCCCCGGGGTCAACAGAAAAGACCCTTTTATGTGTCTCAAGCACATTCTCATGCTGAGGTACCTGTGGATGTGGAGCAGTCCGAGTCAAGGTCACCAGGGTGCGCTGCAGAGGTGAGGACCGCCCTGTCTCATGAATGTATGCATGTGCACACACTCTCAGCGCGGTTGTTTGTACATTTATGTATGCTAAAAGCCGCACCTTACTGGTGCATCCGTCCCCCGACCTGCATGCTGGGATCTAAAAGTACACTCTTCTCGCCATAAATCACATCTCAAGTTTCCACCGCCGTGTCATTCCGTCCCCCTGAGGGTCAACATCTCGCAGGGCTGACCTCCACCAATCAACATGAAGCTCCCTTCTTTGCTCGGGAACTTTGAGCTGAAAGTAGAGAAGAGGGAAAAGGGATGACGGTGTTCAATATTTCATGACTTCCTCTTGGTAACTCCAAACGGTCGGAACAAGACCTCGTTTTCGGGAGCAACTGCGGGACTGATTGCAAAAGCCAGAAAAGTTATGTGTTTCTCTTGATTTTTTGGCTCCTCAGCTCCAAAATAAGGCTGGATGGTGATGCATTATGCATTGCGTTTCTTATGTGGAGCTGGAAAGGGCTGTGGGTCCTGAGGGACAAGTCTGCAGAGGTGTCCAGATTCACATCGTGCACCAGAGGGCTGGGCAGGTCCAAATGATAATGGTACAAAAAATATACAGGCATCGCAAACATATTATATTTGTTCTGCACCCACTGGTCTACCAAACTAGACCAATCAATACAAAATGCAGAATTCTACTGCATGAGCAGATGTGACTGAGAAATAACTGTCTGTTTCTCAATGGAAGTCTATGAGACTTTGGCCTTTTTGCAACCAGCGAGTACTTCCTGTTTGGAACATAAGAGGGGAGGGGTTTGTCCAGTCCCTTACACAGTCAATTGTCCAGAGATAGAAAATCTAAACTTTGGTGAGCTCAAAGCGTCAACCAATCAGGGACTCCGCTGTCAAAGTGTTCGCTATAACCTGTGGTCAGCAGCTCTTAATTAATCTTTTAATCATTGTCCTATTATTCATTTTAACTGCATTTCATTGTAATTGCACGTTATTTCTATTTTAATTGTTTAAATTGTATTTTATTTCCTTGTATTGATGCCTTTTGGCCCAGGTCTCCCTTGAAAAAGAGATGTAGTCTTAATAGGATTTCCTGGTAAATAAGGGTTAAATAAAATAAAAAAGAAAAAAAAGAAAAAACGTGTAATTAGCATTTTGACTCTACAGATCGACCGAGTGGTCTACAATCTTGAAGTTTTGTTTGGGCCACCAGCGTAACCCGTACAGGTCAGCCCATTTTTCACCCACATACAGTAATTAATAATAAATCGGTGAATCGTGATGGCATGAGTCCTTTCAGCCATACATCTGCTTTACCATGCAGGTAAAGCAACATTTTCAGGACTTTCTGGTATGTTTATGGACAAACCCAGCAATGGGTGGCTGCTACATATTGCTGGCACCTCAAGGTCATTAACAGAGAATTCCTCTGCTTTGAATTGAACAAAACAAAGTAAAGGTTAAATAAGAAGGTGGACTTCCTGCGAAGTGTTGCCAGTATGGCGTGTACTTATTTGTGCAGTGTCAGGCTCATTTATGCAGAACGTTCCCTTTCTTTCTCCACTGCATGACTTTATTGGCCATGTTTTCCTCATTCTGCTGAAGCTGAATCTCCATGTCCTTTTGCACTGTCCTTTACATGTTTCCCATTCTCATTTGCACAGACTTGTAAGCTGTCAAACGGCGTGCTTATGTCGGCTTTGCTCCCTCGAATGAAAACGCAGGTTCTTTTTTTAGCCGCTGACAACATGAGGCGTGAAACACTTCCTGTTCAGACACATCTGACAGATCAGGAAAGCATGTCGTAACTTGTGAACTTGGGTTATAAAAGAGTGAGCAAAGGTATAATTCATTCCGTGGCAGTACAGTGAGTCAGGAGTCGGGGTAATGCGGTCTTCAGCTTTGTCTTTTTACAGAAATATTGTTTTTAGTTCTGAAACTGAAGAGAGTGAATGCCTTTGGAACCTGATTCATAACAGTTAACTCTGTGAAGCCTACACATGCTAATGAGGTGGGGGTCTTAAAAAATGTGTGCACCAAATAGGATGTTAAAATACTGCAACATAAAGACAAGTTGCCCAAATAATTGTTGGTAAACTCTGGGAGATAAACAAAGTCATTCAGAACATATTCTTTTGAGATAAATACAATTATTTGAACCATTTAGAGATTTCTGAGAACATCTTTTTTGGAAAACTAATGTACCACTTCATGAACCACTTGAACTCTGTAATATAGAAAAACATGAGCAATCAAACTCATCCTCTATAGGCAATGGCCAGTAGGTACTTGGTTTTTGGCTTAAGGGCACTGAAGAGAGGAATACTATGGAGTATTTTGTTGGTATTGTTTCTTCGAATTCCTTTGCAAAATCAGCAGCATTTTCCAGCACCACTTACATAAATAGAAATTAGATTCCTTTTTCCCACAAATATCACCTCATATACCGGATTGAAAGTCTCCCTCTGATGAAAATCCAGTTTTTTGAGTTTTTATCATGTCTGTGTGTCATTTTTCTTCTGAAAGAGAACAAATGTAATAATAAATCCTTTCGTTTTTTCATTTCCACATATTTCTCCTTTTAAATCTGTCAATCAAACTGTCTTGGACAGACTCTGTTTGAATGAATGATCTTCTTTCCATCAACAGCTCTGCTGCACATGCACTAAACCCTCATCTGTTCCTAGTGTCTAGTTCAGGTTCTGGAGAAGAGAAGATGGTATCTTCACATTGACTGCAGTCAAATGAGCCGCCGTTCACATTTCTGTGGTCAAATCAGCATCACTGGATTTTTGGTGTGAGTTTCATCCAATACTTACGGTAGCAGGACTGAGAACGCTGGAAAATCTCCACCAGACTCCACGGAGCTTCTTGATGTGACCACGGAAATGTGAACGGCGGCTCATTTGACCGCAGTTGGAAAGGATTGTAAATCAATGAAAGAGCATTTTGATGTTAGCTTTGATTATTTTATCAAGAACTCTGAGAAACCAATGATTGAATGTATTGATCACAGTCAATAAACATTGGAGAATTAGCTAAAAGAGAAAAACGTTATGTCTGTCTTGAGGGGTCCAGATGACCCCATGTTTAATGTAAACATGCCTAGGGTAGTACTTAAATGTTTGTAGGTGAGGAGCCGTTTCTGTTCTCTTAGACAGTTGTTTGCTGTATTCCAGTGGTCAGTGTTAGTCTGCGTTTCTGTTGACACAGACGGGGGAGAGAACTAAGGCTTAGAGGAATAAAGTCGGACCAACTGATGTGAGGCGATGTGGGAGGGGGGAGGAAGGCAGAGATAAATGAAGGAAGAGGAAGCTTATTATAATAGAGGTTATTTCACGTATATTCCACACTGTATGCACATTGTCCTTGCCTGTGATGTGAGGCGGGGGAGGGAAATGAGAAAAGTTTGGCCCAGGTTCACATCTAATTTCTTTTTACTTATTTGCTGTTTCCGCTTGTAAAGCTTTCAATCTTAGAGGCCTTAGGGGGGTGGGGGTCCAGATTATCTCTTTCGTTTAGAGAAAATGAGCTAAGCTGGAAGCTACATTACCTCCTCTGCTTTGTGTGAGCTCATTTTTCCCTCTCCACCATTAGTGTTCAAAGGCCATTTGGAGAAACACAGTGGAGTGCTACCATGTTCATCAGTAAGTGTCTGGCAGTCCTGCACTCAATTATCAGCAGAACAATATCGGTGGGATGATTCGGTCTTGGGTTTGTGTCTTTGTGCCAAAGCGGTTGTGCGAGGAACATTCTGATGGAGGTTTTAAATACAGCTCTCCCAATGAAAGCAGTCATTCATTCTCAAGACCCCAGCATTGTGCAAGTAGCATGGTGCTGTGTCATGTAATTCTAGGTTGTGTGAAACAATGCCATCAAATACATGATCTTTGTCTCAGACATAAACGATCTTAGACACATACGTGAAAGTTTGTGTGTCTGAATGAATTTTTACAACACTAAAATTAAAGTCACAGTTTTGCAAATCTGATAAACACAACAGAACTTTGCCAAAATGAAGACAAATGTCAGCAATAGGTGGTGGACCCAAAACGCAGGACAGGTGACAGGAACTCAAAACGTTTAATAAACAAACTGTAACATGACAAAAACTCATGGAGTAACAAAAATAGTGACCGAACAGAATAGAGCAGATGATCTGACAACGAGGGACTGAGAACTAGAAACATAGACACACTGAGGTAGATTAACTAAATGAAGACAGTTGTGGACGATTAGCATGAACATGGTGAGGCTGACGGGGAAAACAGGACATGACAAAAGAAACACAAAAACCCAAGCATAGAATCCTGACACCAAAGTGAGACAGCAACAGAACACATTCCTCAGGGAACAATGTCATTTTTCACTGTTTACACTTTATCCATGTATTATTTTCTAGAACTAGTAGACATATTACATATAGACATAAATACTTCTGACTCCACTAAATTTTGATGAACGATCTAGAAAGCAGCATTTTCTGCACTAAAGGGTCCATCAGGTGGTGATTGCTCATACTTTCTTCTTCCTCTGGAATAAGGTGTAATTTATTCCAGAAGAAGAAGAAAGTATGAGCAAAAAGCAATGCTTTAGACCACAAATTGCTACTTTAAAAAATATTTCCTTAAAAGAGTTTGTAAAATTCATGCCTGTGAGTTTATAAAGATGTTCATTTAGTCAGCAATGTTTGTTTTGGTCAACCGACTGTTAGCATTAGCCATCCTATGGGAAATCTCATTAAATATTAGTATCAGGCTAGCGGACTTTAGCTTTATATGCTAATTCGATCTATATTTTTATAAACTATTATTGATCTGTTAAGTTTAAATCGATTCAAATGGATGAATAGATTGTTATCAACCCAGCCTGAATTTGCAATACATATTGATATAGTGAAAATGTTGAGCAGCCGTGGTGCAGTGGTAGGGCGGTCGACTCCTGATCAGAAGTGAGCAGGTTCAACTCCCGCCTTGTCCCCCCATGTGTCTAAGTGTCCTTGGGCAAGACACTGAACCCTGAATCGCCTCTGGTGGGAGGTTGGCACCAGTGTTTGGCAGCGGAGCCACCACCAGTGTGTGAATGTGTGTGTGAATGTGTGTGTGACTGTGAAGCGCTTTGGGCCCTCGAAGGAGGGTAGTAAGCGTTATAGAAAAAAATAAACATTACTATGACAGCATAGCTCCCAATCTTGTAAGTAATACATAAGTAATACATACGTATTAGTGTATTTACATAACACCCAACCAAATATTCTGACAGTGTCATGGCCCACAACCAGAATTAACCAATTAATATGGTTCTCCAGATTTTTCAGTGTCGTTTGAAAAAAAAAAAGCCT
>NC_050524.1:24940149-24942674 GCF_002922805.2 Oryzias melastigma | reverse complement strand
ACTGTCCGATTAGTGTATTTACATAACACCCAACCAAATATTTTGACAGTGTCATGGCCCACAACCAGAATTAACCAATTAATATGGTTCTCCAGATTTTTCAGTGTCGTTTGAAAAAAAAAAGCCTTCCAAGTGTTGCATCTTGTAAATAAAATATAGTATTCTTAGAATTGGAAATGACAAGGAATTTGTACAAAACAGTGTCCTGGGAGCTACAGGGTGTTGGCCATAACCTTTTTTCTGGTTCTCTACTCTTCAGTAGAATTCTTGGATATTGTTGCTGAAATTTGCTGGTCTATCTCCTCCAGCTTTACGTTTGTTGCTCCAAGTTGTTCAATAAACATCACAGGGTCTGCAATTCATCCTTCACATCTATTCCAGTTCCTCTATCAGCCCTCAAATGCTTCAAATGATGTTCCTACCATCAGGACTGTAACATGTACTATGTTTTACCAGGCAATGCTTAATCTGTTGGGATAATATCTGAAATCTTGGCATGTTTTCTCTCCAACTTGGTACAGTATGTTCCATATTGGGGATTCTAAATGAAACTTCATGTGTGTTTTGTAGAACATGCAAGCCTCTTGGCTCTGGTCCTCCAGGTAAGCCTTGAATGTTAGCATCTTGCACACCACTGTTATGTACTGTTTATAAATAATGTAGAAGAAGAATTTATCATGCGTGAGCATCTCTGCACAGCTTGCATGAAGCGTCCTGCCTGGTGTGGTAGACAACAGCTTGTATTGATCTTGTGCTGAGGGACTGATCTGCTGCAGTCATTATCAATTGTCCTGCTTGAGGTCTTCTCTAGGTGTTCAATCACTGTTTTAGTTAATGCTGATGTATGGATGTTTTCTTCTGATACATATTTGTTCTCTGTCATCTAATGCGTAGCCTGTGGACGTTGAAGATGGGACCAATCACACATTGTGAGAACACAACCAGTCTTGATATCAGTGAATTTAGCCTTTTTTTCTTTTGGTAGTTTATGATCCCAACAGAGCATTTAAAGACAAGTTAAAAAAATACTTGTTAACAGCCTGATTCTTTTTTTCTTCTCAGAACCTTGTCTTTCTTTTGATGACATTTATTACTTGCTGCTGTCTTTCTCGGCTACCTTTCCCTTTTGGATACCAAGTTAAATGCTTTGTGGTAAGGTCATCCCTTCATTTCTCAGAACTTTACCTTTACTTGTTCCCATCTGGTCACACATTTGAAGTCATTGCAATATCCTTATCCTGCCAGTATGTGTCCAAGACTTTAGAACCCCAAAAGTTTAATAATTTAGAACCGGGAGAATTGAACAGTTTATTTCAGACAGAAAGGAGCTGCAACGGGCTGAGGAGTACTGCCCCTTCCTGGTGGAGATGAGTAAAGTATGAAGTTAGACAAACCAACCAACACTTGAGAGAGGACTTTTATGTTGGCCACTTCCTCTCTGGGATATTGCATTCAACAAAGGGATCCAGAGCATTAAAGTGGCTGACTCCGAACTGGTTGGTGGAAATGAATTTCTCGCTGGAGGTGGACAAAATCCTTAAACCTGAGTGCACATCCTCCTCTTGAAGTTCCAGATCTCTCAATCCTCTTCCCTCAAACATCTAAATTCATTAATCACAAGTAAGCAAAAATAGAAGTCTTATAAATCCAGTCAGAGTTACTGACAGGGCCTGATGGAATAGCCAAAATCCAAATCCATAAACAAGGCTGGAAGGTTGAAGATGAAGACTTTCGGGAGAGGGAGCAGAGAGCAGTGGGTAATGTGTAATGAGCATGAATATCAGAGCAGTTAGTGATGATGGAGTTCTGAAACTTCTTGATGGCATAAAGTGAAATGTTATCCACGTATAGGAGGTGGCTGAGGGTCTCTTCCTGTTAAAGTTCAAAGTATTGGACACATCAAGTCATACGCTCTCCCGTATCATAACGGGGCCTTTTCTGCTCACTTTATTACAACATAGAGCCCTGACCAGCGCCATACTGCAGAATTGGTTAGACTGTCTTTGATTTTAGTGATTGATGGTAGTCCGCACAAAACAGTAGGGCAGGGTTGTACACTGATAGATGAGCCCATAAAGCGAAAATGTTCATGTTTATTTTTTCCTAAGGCATGCTGGCGTACAACTGGTTGTAGTGGACACTTAGCATGTAAGGGTAAGTTGATGAGATGGAGGCATGTCAAATGGATCCTGCGTTAGGAGCCTGTATATCCTGTGCACTCTGCAAGGGGCCCTCTAGCACTGCTCAAGTGCCGATTGGCTGTTGGCGCTGTTCAAGCAGCTGCCTGTTGTGGCATCTCCCGGCATCCTTTCTTTTGTGGCATTGTTTTTCGGTATCTGGAGCTTGGCCTGACTCTGTCTTGGTCAGACTCTGCCCGGATTACTTTTTTGTCACCTTTATTCTTTTGTTTTTTTTCATTGTATTTTCTTTTTTTTTACTTTTTCATCGGGACTTTTTCGGCCCTGCTCATTAACCCCAAGGGATTCGGCAACGGCTCCCGTTTTGCGTCCGTGGTCGGCTCATGG
>NC_050524.1:24936353-24940079 GCF_002922805.2 Oryzias melastigma | reverse complement strand
CTTTTTTGTCACCTTTATTCTTTTGTTTTTTTTCATTGTATTTTCTTTTTTTTACTTTTTCATCGGGACTTTTTCGGGCCTGCTCATTAACCCCAAGCGATTCGGCAACGGCTCCCGTTTTGCGTCCGTGGTCGGCTCATGGCTCTGCGCGGCATTGCCTTTCTCTGCACAGAGACAATGGACATTCCGGGGAGATCCGGGGGAGTTGAGGGGGCTGCGGAGCTGGATGGGAGCTCCGGAGCTTGACGACCGCTCCAGATCGGTGAGCTTTCTGTGCTGGCCCGGCTCTGCATTTGGATTGACAGACTCTGGACTCTGTGGTCTCGTTGTGGGTTTTGGGCTTCTTTGTGTAGATGGGAGTGAGGCGGAAAGTGGAAAGACGAAAGGTGGGGGCTCGTGGTGAGCGTCAGCGACAGGTGGTGTGGCCCGCCGCATATCCGCACTGGAGGGCGGCTCTGCTGTGAACATCAAGCTACGGGCTCTGCGTGTGAGCTGCTCAATGGCGCAGTGGCCCGGATTCAGACCTGTCACCCGCAGTTCCTTCTGTTGATCTGCGGGGACTTTAACCACCCCTCCCTGTCTACCACTCCTTCCATAGGAGAAGTGTTTCTGGTGTCACAACAAATGAATTTATCCATGTGATATTAATAAAGTTCAATCAAGTGATAAGGATTCTCTCCTTGTGGGTTAGAAAATGAGATAATCAGAGTATAGTTAGTGTGGGGATCCTGCAGGCGTCCTACAGAGACCTGCGTATGCTGGATTACCTGATGTCCCTTTGGGGTGGAGGCATGAGTCTCAAAGAAACTCCAAGATGCCCCTATACTCCACTTAAGATGCAGCCACTCCTCTCTATGACCCTTCACAAAGTATACAGCACCTGTAGAGGTCAACCCCCTTAGTGGCCTTGTGGTACAGTGTCCCCACTGAGACTGACAAGTCAGGAATTCAAGTCCAGGCCGAGTCATACCAAAGACTCTAAAAATGGAACCAGGTGCCTCCCTGCTTGACACTCAGGATTAAGTGGTTGGATTTGGAGGTTAAACCACCAATTGGTTCCCAAGCACGACTGTGTCTGCAGCTCACCATTCGCCCAGGGGGCGGGTCAAATGGGAGCAAATTTCACAGATCTAGGTGCGTGACAACAGATGGGACTTTAAGGAGAAGGTTTATTTAAACCAAGCTTTTTTAGGAAAGGGGTTCTGATTGGATATGATGTGGCCTCATTTTGCACTAAACTGAAATTACTATCCTGTTTGCTTAAGGTGGAACCCTCTAATGGATATCTGGGGGATTAAACAAATTTACAAAAAAAGACTTGAGATCTAACTGGACCTTAACAAGACTTTAACACACAATAAAAGAACTACAGAAACGAGCAAATAAATAAAAAAATCAAAGCAGGTGTTTGTTTTGTTTTTCTTTGAAAAACAAAGTTCTCTGTTGAAAATAAAAATGTAAACATAATGAATTGATTTATGTAAAAACATGCCAAAACCTGCAGAAATATTCGAAAGTACATGTTTTAGTAGAAGAACCGAATGTTGGTATTATAAATATGGCATTACAAACACTAATAAACACTTCTCCTACCGATCATCTTCTTCCCATCATACATTGGGTTTTAAAAGGACTTGGTTCTAATGTTTGCCAGCAGCCCCCTCATGCATGCTGAGCTGATTTGATGTTTTCTTGGCTCTGTTGAGTTCAAAGCCGTATTGTGTTTTCACAGATTGTTATGCAGTTAAAGTGGCACATCAAGCAAGCAAAATGGCTTTTAAATGTCACTCCTAGGTCGGAGCTATAATTGGTTATTCTGCTGTTTTGTCCAGATTTTAAAACTTGGCCCTCAATAAGTACCTTTAACCTCAATCTTCCATCTCCCCCCTGGCCCACGCCGCGCTGTCTCAGTTAACATTTATTGCGAGTTATGGACCCCATGAATAATTGATCCCGGTTCTATTTAAGATCCTGACGGGGACAAATGGTATGGGCCTGAACCGGCCAATATTTCTCCCTCCACTGCCCTAATAGGAGACCCCCTTTACCTTCACTACCGCAGTCATTTTTCCTCCCTTTCATTTTCCTCCACGTCTTCCACCTTTTCCTTTTCTCATATAGTGCTCTGTACCTTCTACCAAGTCTCTGACACTATTTTAAGAACTGGATTCATTCCAGATGGTGAAGACTATTACAGAGGCGGAGCTGCCGCACCATGACAAATGATCTTAGTATCAACCGGTAGCAGACAAAAGGGTATTATATTAGTAGTTCTGCAGTAGACAGGCTCCTTGGTGTTTTAATGGGGGAAATGATGTAGAAACAACAACAGGAGCCATAGTACATGCATTACTGACATGAGGTAACATCACAATCAATGCTTATGACAGCAGCCTCTTGTATCTTTGGAAGTAGTCCAGTTTATTAAGTGTGTGTGTGTGTGTGTTTGGCCTTTGGCGAGGTGCAAGGTTCTGTGTCTCAACCATACAAGCGTATCACTGATCTCAATCCACAGCATGGTCCAGGAGCCATTGCAGGTCATTAGACTGCATACACGCTGCACAGAACAGAGGGTATGGGTTCAATAGAAACACAAAAGGCCAGCATACAGCCACAGGTAGGCGTGGGATTCAGCTCCCCGCAGACCGTAATGACCAATTAACCCTGTTTTGTGCTTTATCTTTTCGTCATTGTACACGGAAATTATGAATGTCTCACTATCTGCCTTTCCATTGTGCATATGTGTAAAACATTATCCAAATTCTCGAAATGTAAAAAAAACACTTTCACTGTTTCCATTGAGTCCTAATTATGCAAAGAAACACGACTCACACAACAAGTCATTCAAAAACACTGCGATGGAAGAGAGCAAATATGGTTTTAGGGAGCATTTGGATGACACACCAGTGTCATGGAGACCAGAGGTCGGCAACCTTTAATGCTAAAAGAGCAAAGTCATCCAGTTTGGACTAAAATCCAAGGAGAGCCAAAGTTAGAACAATACACTTCAATGATGTTTTTGTGGCCATTAAGACATTAATTTCTAAAATATAGCTTTAAAATAATCTCTACAATTTAGTTTTCCTTTACTAAATTAAATTTTACTTTTGAAAGCACATCATACAAGTTCCTTTCAAAATAAAATGCATTCTGTGTTTGATAAGATCCTCCAGCTGCATCAGATTTACTTGAACTAAAAATGCACAAACGTTTTTCCATCATTGTGACTTTAGTCTTCCTTCATCTTTTTTCTCCTTTTACTATTGAATACAAACACAACAACGTTAGTATACAAATATTTTTTTAAACTAAATGGAATAAAATGATGTCATTCTAATAATAATTCGCTCTGATAGAAGATTAAACCTTTTACCATTATTTTGCTCAGTTTTGTTAAAATAGCAAAATGTAATTAATTAAAGTAAATGAAACAATACTACAAAACCATTATTTATTCAAATTGATTACATTTTTCTTAAAACCAAAAGAGCTATGATGAAGGGGGAAAAGAGCCGCATGTGGTTCCAGAACCTCAGGTTGCAGACCTCTGAGCTAGACCAGTCTCTATATATACTGCTCACAAAAATTAAAGGAACACTTTTTTTATTGGTCCTGTCATGAATTGAATTAAACCTGTTTGATAATTTTCTGGTTGGTTAACCAGCTGAGGGCCTCGTTAATCAATTTCAGCTGTATTGGTGTTCATGGAATTAACAACAGGTGCAC
>NC_050524.1:24926747-24935813 GCF_002922805.2 Oryzias melastigma | reverse complement strand
ACATGATAGGTTTGGTGGTGGGTCAGTGATGGTGCGACGTTGTCAAGCATGCATACAAGCTGGTGGGGGCCACACAAGATACTGAAAAACATTTAGAGTTGCAGAAATTAAGTTTTGTAAAAAATGGACTAGCCTGCCACATCTTCATTTCACTCTGATTTGATGGTGTCTACACAGTTGAGCCTCTGTAGGCTGAAAACTTTTATTTCCATTAAAAGACTTGACATCCTTTTGTTCCTAAGACACTGTCCTGTCGTTATTTGTATAGATTTCGAACTTCATATTAAGATCTGATGGATCTAATGTGTCTCTTTAAAGTGATCCTTTAATTTTGTGAGTAGTGTATGTCAATGAGCCAGACACGTGAGAAATCTGTTCAGCGGTATCAAAAAGATAAATGCTCTAACAAGTAAGCAACTGAACCTTTTTGTTCTATTGATAACACAACAAGATACAATTGTTTATTTGTTTGTTTGGAGCTCCATATAGCTTCCACAAAATGGTCGCTAATCTTCCTGGGGTCCATAAAAATGCACACATTTTACAAGTTTCACATAAACTTTAAAAGGATTTCACAAAATGTACAACACATATGTGCATTAAAAGCTAAACATGTTGAAATAAGATCAAAGCAAATTCATTTTTGTATCCATCATACTAATAATACATACAGTAATAGATGCATTCAAATTTCTGGCACGGCTCCATCAAAGGAGACGTCGGAGTCTTTTTCAGGCCATGAAATGACAAGCTTTCAGATGAAGGGATTTTGGGAAATCTTGGTTGGTGATTTTAGAGAGGAGCTGTGGATCCAACAATTCCTCATGACACATTCAACTTTGGATGAGTTGTTGCTGTGGGACACACTGTGCATGGATAAGGGCAGCTGGTTCCTACCAGGAAGCGCATTTAATTCAAATAAAGTGTTTCCATTGCAATTTTCAAGGATCTTTCATTGTCATTTCACTATAGGAATAAAACGAAATTTGTGTCTCTGATCCCAGACCAGCGGTTTAAATTGTGAGTATGACAGATATACAGTATAAGATGTATCAATGTGATTATAAAATATGTCCATTTCGATACGCCCCAAAAACCACCTCCTCCAAGTGCAAAACCGTTTTTTGATAAATGCGAGTTTCTCAATTTTTCCATTAATTATCTCATATCCAGTTTGAGCAACTTCTAGTAAATGGAAACACAGCCACTGATGACTGACGGTAGTCGTGTCTGCAGTGATCCTTGAAAAGTCCTTAATGTTGGTTTGTTAATCTTTAGATACTATCAGATATCACTCAACAGCTGCAGACTTAACTAAATAAATCAAGGTGATTCAATTCAAAGCTGAACTGCTACTCATTTACACCACATAAAGGCATGGAAAATAATGTTTTAGTCCACAGTGATGGCTAAAAATGTAGTGAAAGAAATAAAGATGAAACAATGGCAGGCATTAAACCAGTTGAACAAAATGAATAAGCACATGATGGATACCTTGTATAAATGCAAGAAGTTAGCATCCATATAGGAACACACAACTGTAGAATCTTACTTTTTGTGTTGAAATGTCAAAATTCCCAAACATTAACCACATTCTTGATTAGTATTTGTGGTTTTAATCATACTTTGTGTTAGCCTTTGGTGTTCTTACTGTCTTTTTTTCTCCTTCTTTGTAGTTTTTTCAGAGTTTACCATATTTTAGGTGTATGGTTACACTCGCCAACCTCTGCATGTTCAATGATGAGGAAGAAAGTGACCAAAACTTTTTTGCACAACAGCACAGTTCTGTAACCTGAGGCTCCGGAGCCACATGTTCCTCTTTTATTCTTCCATTGTGTCTCTTTGGCTCAGAAGAAAACTTCAAACGTAACGAATTAATAAATTAATGTTTAGATTTTTGACATGTCAGATAGGCCTAACTCAGGGGTCTGCATCCTGCAGCTGCTCCATTGTGGCTCTCTGGTTGAAGAAAAATAAAAAAGTGTTTTATTTTTAAAACATTAAATGGACACTTTGGATCGAAATGAAAACATTTTGACAGATTTTTGTGTACTGGGTAGCACAGAAATCATTGGGGAGGTCAGAAATAACTACCAGAATATGTATTTCTGGGCCAGTGGATTATGAGACGGATTTTCTATTTTTGAAAAAAAAAAAGGATTTTCAGTGTACTTTATGGTTAGAAAAACATCATTGGGTCACTTATTTGCTGTGATTTAATTTTGGCTAGTTTAATTTACAAAATCCTGGCCAAAATGCACCGGAAATGGTAAAATAAACATTATTTTTTGTTTTGTCACAAATTCCGTCTGGCTAGGTTAAAAACCAAAATCATGAATTTTATCTTTAAAGATAGTTGTTTTTGTTTGTTTATTCATAGATGTGCAAAATTCCACATTTCCCTCAGTAAAGCTCTCTCCAGCAGACTCTGTTACAAATATTTTTCTTTCTAGCCCTCTGAAGCATTCGGGTTCCGTTTAGGCAGCTGCCTTTCACAGCCGCCTCTGTGTGGGATGGTTTCCGCGTGCAAACGTGTGCACGCAGCAGCACTGTAAAGGACAGATGTCACACCAAGACGGAATAAGAATGGAGAGGCAGAGAGTGGGCCGACCTCAGCCGAGTCACTGGGAGTGGGCGGAGGAAGGAAATCAGAGATAGCAGCAGAGAGCCACATGTATAATTGACAACCCCTGCTTCCTCTCCATAGAGTTTATGACATTTTCTCTCTGTAATCTACTTTCCTTGGCCAACATGGAAGATGGCAGTGGGCTGGGATGTGTGCTGGCAGCTTGTATTGAAGCGGCAGAGTGAAGAATAAGCTTGGCAAGGAGCATGTGAAGTGGCGGAAATGCCAGGGCGGCCTTGACATTCTTTTTCCATCAGTGTTTCTCTTTTACCAAGGGCACACTGATGAAAGTGGAACGGACGGGAGGCTCCGGGCTGAAGAGACACTTTGCTTTGACAGTGCTTTGTTTCAGTTTTTCGGGGGGTGGGAAGTAAGTCGCTGCAGACATGAATGATGTAAAGGAAAAATGAAAATAAACGAGAGAAAAAAAGAAAAAAAGTTCCCTGCGTTCGGTGCTGACTCAGTGCTATATTTTCCCCAACACGTTAAATTATGCACATCAAAGCGTGTGGGGTTAAAAATACTGTGCATTAGCATATTGCCTCTTGTTCACAACCCTTCAGCCCACCACAGCAATTACTGATATGGAAACGCAGTAACACAATGAAGTGTGATGGGCAAAAAATGTGTATGTTAATGCACTTAGGCATTCAGGCTGGAGAGTTGTGGGGAGAATTAGCATGTGTTTCAAAGGTTTCCTGAATTAAGAAAAAAAGACATGCAGGAAAAAAAGAAGTCTGATTCCTCATTCTGCTCAGTGCTGTTGGTCTTCTCATGCAAAACAACTACATTATTTTGGAGACTTTCATTCATGTGTCGACAAGAGAACAAATTGAGGATTCACGAACAAACAGATGCTCATTCCCAATCCATCACATGTTGACGTATGGTTGAAGGACCTTCCACGTCAAAACTTGACAATTTGGGTGCACCCAACGGCTCCCCAACCTCCGGGTCTGCTACCGGGACGCGGTTTGCACCGGTACCCTAACCTGATACCCCAACCCAGTAACCTAACTGGGTACCAGTGGTAGTACCAGATGCACAACACTAACTGGTACCCTAGCCTAACCCAGTACTGGAGGCCGCATCGATTGCGCAATGGTACCCTAACCTGGCACCAGACACGCAACAGGTCCGGTTCCGTTGCGCGTCTGGTGCCGTTGCGCGTCAAATTTTAACTTGCAAGCTGTTCCAATTAAATCATGGCTCCCCTATCTCCGGGTCTGCTACTGGGAGAAGGACCACACTGGTACCCTAACCCAGTACTGGACACGCAACAAACGTGCAACGGAAATGAACACACCATAGAACTGGACGCGCAATGGAACCGAATATGCAACGGAACCACAAGCACAACAGACCTGGACCTGTTGGTACCGGAGGCTGTACCAGATGCGCAACGCTAAGGATGGGAAGTGAGGCTGTATGGAGTGTGCATTTACCCCGCCCTCTGATGGAGGGTAGGGTCCAAACGCTTGTCCTCCTAACCCCTTTGCGCAACGGAACCAAATGCAAGAACAGAACAGTACCCGTTTCGTTTTCGTTGCTAGTTTAGGGTATTGTTGCGCGTCTGATACTGCCTCCGATATCGGGTTAGAGTAGCAGAGGCGGTCGTGGTCTCTGTAGCAGACCCGCAGGTTGGGGAGCCATGATTTAATTGGAACAGTCAGCCGTTGGGTACGCCCAGAACGTCCTGTTTTGACGCGGAGGGCCCTTTAACCATTCGACAATATGTGGCGACTTGGAAATGTGCATGTGTTGCATGAACGTGTGCGAATTCCTCATGAACCGACAATGATTTTAATAAAATTCACTGTAATTTACAAAGTCTTTTTGTTCTGGCCTCGTGAGAAATTTTCCAAGGAGTTTTGATCCGACAGTAAAGCCCATCCAATTCTAACATATTTTTAAATAATTTAAATGAATTAACAAAACAAAATTGGACTAAAATAGATGGAGAGAAGATATGCATAACAGTGAATAATGAATCAGAAGTGTAGAAAGTGCTTTTTAATTAAAACATACATGCTATTAAAGCATTTGAGTGAAGTAATTGCAGGATTCGGGTTTGATTATTTCACTTGCAAGCTGCTGACAGCCATGTCATTTTCACAATCTTCAAATTGTTAATCATCACATTTAACATGTCGCTTATCATTTAGTGGAGCAGGAGTGGAAAAACACAAACTCAAAAGGACATTTTTAAGATGTTTTATCTGTCTTCATATCGTCAGACAGCCTTTCATTAGATGATGACAAAGTGAGCCAACTTTCACCTGGTTTGGTTCACAGGAGGCGCTCTGGAAATGCTTCACATCACCCGGATTATTGACAGATGAACAAGCAAATCACAGGTGGTGCAGCTAGAGAGCTGTGTAGTTTGTCAAAAAGGTCAACTGCACAGAATCCGAATGTTTTATTGTCAATGAACAGAGTACATCAAAATTATAGCAGCATGATGGTCCTCCAAGATAAAAGATAACATAAAGGATTTACCGGCAGATTCTCCTGAGTCCGCTTTCAAGTGGTAGGGGTGTGGCCTTCCAACAAACTCACTCCTGAGTGGCGAGAGTGGTTGCCATAGAAATGTTAAGGTAAAACAATTCAAGCCAATCACTGCAAACAGACATCATCTGGCTCCAAGATGGCGGCATCCATCTGGGGTAAAAATGTCAACTGAATTGACTTCATCTGGTTCAGCCCATCTGGATGAAGCCCATCTGCAACACTATGTAGTTGTAGAGTTAGATAAGATAATTCAGTCCTGGTAAATCGTCTGTCCGTCCTGGGATAGGATCTCTCCCTCATGTGGAAATCCCTAAGGTTTTTCCTTTTTCCTGAATCAGGTTTTTTTAGGAGTTTTTCCTTACCGAGAGGGAGGGCATAACCAGTTTTATTTAGTCTGTGTAGTTTAGCAATTAGCTTTTTTTATATTTTGCAATCAACCTTCTGCTTCTGTACAGTTACTGGCATGAAGCCTAATGAGGCCATTGTTTTTGTGATGTTGGGCTATATAAATAAAAGTGAACAGAATTGAATGTGGTTGGAGTTAGAGGTAAACCATTTTCCATGGGTGACGTCACTCTCAACTGTTCCAGTTCTCGTATGCTTTTTTCTTAATATTTTTTTCATGAAACCCAAAACTTGTTTTGGAATCTTCATTTGCAGAGTTGCAGTTCATCTCGTGTGTTTTTGTGTGACCACAGTTCAATCAGTTCCCACTCATGACAGCAGAGTAAAGGTTGTCCTGCTGACTTTTCCTCCTCACAAAGCCCAGCTTTGGTATGGCTGAAACGGTGATGATGTGGCGGCATATCTCAAGCATCTCAAACACTGAGCTATTACGACTGTCACCAACAGGAAGTCTCAACACTTTCAGCCTGCTTTAAGTCGAAGTGAAACCCGGTACAGGATACTGAGGCGTGATGATCCCCTAACCAAATAAACGCTTGAGAATAGAAAAAGAAAACGTTCATGTTTCGCCAGCTCCAACTGTCAAAACTGTTTTATTGTGGAACTATGCTGCAGTCACAAGCTTCTGAGAACTTGTCTGAACACATTACAGAAATTTGATTCAAAAGTTCAACAAGTTGCATTATTTTTTTGAGGAAGATAGAGAATATATTTTCCATCTTCCAAGCATACCAAAATAGCAGTAAAAGTGTTGAACATGACGCTGATACAGACGTTCAAAACTGATCCACAAAATATAGTTTAAATATCCTGACAACAATAGCAAAGCTTAGGACTTCCAATATTCCTTCTCTCCTTGCTTTCCCCGTCCTCATAGTTCCTGTGTAGTGACTGAAGAGATCTTTGGTCATGTGATTTTGCTTACAGGCTTTGGTTTGAAACAGAAACTGTAAACAGTGAGGCTGGGAATCTCAGATTAAGTCACGATACGATGCAATTTATCATACATGCCTCGCGATAGATAGAATCTCAATATGACAAATATTGCAATAATCAATACCTTGATAATCTAGTTTCTATAACTATTTTTAAAATAAATAAATCTTTTAAATCTCTTCAGAATCTATTTTTAGAACAATTTAAAACACAATATATTAACTAGAAAAGTCGCATTACCTGCGATAATGCTAGTGTGAATGCAGTTTTGCTTAATGCGGTTGTTCTAAATCGCGTAAATTGCTTAAATTTGCAGTAATTGCTTAAATTGTATAACGTGCATTAAGTGTTTAAAGTGTATAAAGTGTGTAAAGTGCTTAAATTGCATTAATTTGCATAAACTGTATTAATAGCTTAAATTGCGTAAAATTGTGTAGTTGTGTAAAGTTGTGTTAACTTTGTGTAAGTTGTGTAATTGTAATAATGTGTAGTAAAAGCATGAATTTCCTGAACATGCTGGATGTGTAAAATTGCATAAAATGCTGAATTTGCTTAAAATTTGCTCAAATTGTGTAAAATTGTGTAGTTGTGTAAAGTTGTCTTAAATTGTGTAATTTTGTGTAACTTGCATGAGTTTTAACAATGCTGGAATGCTTGAGTTTTTACGTGTCAAAAAACGTACGGAAGAAAACGTAAATGAAGAATCTCAATAGTGTGAATGCATTGAATACATTCACACAATTAAACACATATCCAACATTTAAATACTATTACCAATAAATACTAACATGTCTTTACAATAATAACATACAGTTTAAGGCAACTAATAAGCAAAGACACAACTAAGAACCAAAGCACCAGAGTATATTAAATTGACCTTCTCACTTCAAAGAACAAAAAATGCGGAAATAAAAATTCACAATGCCGCATTTTAATTCATTTTACGTCAGATTATTTATTATCATTGAGGCACAATGGTATCCATATTCACTTTCCCCTCCTTTTATTCAGATCCTGCAGGTATCTTTGATTCGTCACGTACTCCACATGTGAACCGCGAGGATAAACAGCTGTTTGATCAATAACGCTGCTAGATGCCTCCTTTGGACGGTCAGCCGCTGGAATCTGCTCTATTTTAACGCGGAGTTATGACAGGTTACTGCTGTTGCCGCCCTTACAATCCATGTTTTGGTTACATTAGAAACAGCGTGCTGTCTTCTTACAGACACTTGGACCGTTTTGCTCTGCCATACGAGCGCGTTTTGGTCGGTCAGCGGAGCAGGTAGCAAAAATGACAAAAATAAGTAGCATTGTAGATGTTTTAAGACTGTTTTAGCACATGTTCTACACTTTTCTCAGACAGACAGGAGCATTTTCACACTTATAGGGCTGGATTGATAAAATAAATTAATCAATTTGAATCGATTTATGCTTAATTGATCAATAATCTGCTGCTGCCTAACTGGGTCCCTGTGCCCTTCTGGGTTGTGTCAGGTGTAAAAACTCTGCCAAATCACTGATGCTAAACAGTGGGTGCTGTTCGCTGTGGTGTCCCCAAAAATTACCTAAAGGATGGCTAATGCTAACGCTCGGTCGACCTAAACATTCATTCCTGACTAAATGAACATCTTTATAAATTCACAGGCAGGAATTTCGCAAACTCTTTAAAGGAAATATTTTTAAAGTAACTATTTGTGGTCTAAAAATATTTTTTTGCTCATTCTTTCTTCTTCCTCTGGAATAAGGTGTAATGCTGTAGCACGATCGCCACCTAGTCAAACTGGAACGCCCTCCAGGAGAAGCAGAACAATGTTTAATTCAATTCAATTCAATTCGATTTTATTTATATAGCCCAAAATCACAAAGGAATTTTCCTCATTGGGCTTCAAAATATAAACAATTGTTAAAAACTAAACAGACTAAATAAACTGGTTATCCCTGCCCTTAGACCCTCCCTCCCGGTAAGGAAAAACTCCTAAAAAAACCTGAGTCAGGAAAAAAGAAGAAACCTTAGGGATTCCCACATGAAGGAGAGATCCTATCCCAGGACGGACAGGAGATACCAGAACAGTTAAAGAAAGATTAGCTTCTACAACTACGTATCTAAGAGTTCATTCAGATGGAGCTGAGGGACGAGTGATGATTAAGTCCATAATCAAGATGAAGCAGAAGTGCAGTCCACGACCCTGAGCAGGAGGACAGACGACCCAGCAGGAATCACTCTCACTCAGAGATGCGGGATGGTGTCGGGGGCGTGGTCCACGGCCAAGAGTGGGAGCGTGGGTGATCCACCGGGGATCTGAAATCTCTCCCGCTCCCCAGAGGAGAGTGGGAAAGAAGAACAACATGTGAATGGAACTGCACCAACAAAAGCATGGAGAACTAAATACAATAAATAATAAAGAATAGAAGAGAGGAGAAGTAGATGAGAATAGAGAACAGAACCCCAGAGCTGATCTGAATAATGACCATGATAGAAAATCTAAATTTATATTTAAAAACATCAATATTAATTTATTAATCTAGCCTCACAAGGACCACAGCAGAGGGAATATTCTCTGATTACTAGCTAGCCTGGCAGAACGCCT
>NC_050524.1:24925432-24926171 GCF_002922805.2 Oryzias melastigma | reverse complement strand
TGGTTTTTTCTTCTTCATTATGCATTTTTTGGCCCCTGCGACTTATACTCCGGTGCGACTTATAGTCCGAAAAATACGGTACATATTCCTGATCCTAGCTATATTGCGTAGGTGGAAAAATGCAGTTTTGAGATATGTGAGCCTTAAATGATAAATCCTGGTCAAATAAAACCCCTTTTACAATGTTAATGATCTGAACATTTTAGTTAGAACTTCTCCTTTAGAGAATCCATGTAACACTGGATGATATTAACAATCTCATTATTTCACTGATACATTTACAGTATGTGAACTGGATCAGATTAATATAGTCAAAACACAGAGTAGATTATTCATGTATTTCTAAATAAATGTGTCCAAATGTGTAAACTCAAAGTTTAATTGAATTGAGAGGATCAAAAGAATAAAAAATAAAAATTGGAATTGAATCGATCCAGGCTCTTGTGAATTGAATCTAATTGTTTTTGGAAATTATTATAGATATCCAGCCCAACATTTCGCTTTAGTTTAAACTTTCAAAGTTCCAGCCTTTATCAAAAAATACTTTTAGTATTTTAGAATAAAAACAATGATCTGCTTGTGGTTAGGTATTTATGTCAATGTGAAAATGAATGCATTTTGTACAGAAGACACGACATGGAGGTGATTAATTGACATGGCCAACAGCCAATCAGGACGCAGAACACTGTAAAAACTAGATTTGCAATTCCTGAAGAAATTGCGTCTGATTGCTGAAAGC
>NC_050524.1:24914032-24925358 GCF_002922805.2 Oryzias melastigma | reverse complement strand
GTTACACAGAGAGACCATGAAAGGTACACCACAGTATAAAGGGGCCACAGTGCATACCAGGATCTCACTCGTGGTTAACACTTTAACCTTGTTGTGATCAGTCATTGCAGGTTTTTCCTCTTGCTGTTCTTCTCTCACAAAACCCAGTTTCCTGTCTTCTACCTTGTTTTCTAGCTCGTTGAATCAAACTTGTAATTATTCTTCTATAAGCAACGTTGGGTTTTTATCTTGCAGGTTTTGCTGTTAAAAGCTTCTGCACATTTTCCACACAATTAAAATATTGTTATTCATCTATTCTGGAGTTCCAGGTAAAGGTATTGTTAAATAGAAGCATTTCAGAAGAAAAGTTCCTGTGTCTCTGTGTTTCCAAATAATAAATAAAAAATATGATATATAATATAATAAAATACATAAAGACTGTTTGGCTGTTGTTTTGTCTAGGACACGTGTCAAAGTCAAGGCCCGGGGGCCGAATACGGCCCTCCAGGTAATCCTATCCGGCTCTCCAGATCATTTTATTTTATTGTCTTCAATGACCCGATGTTATCTTGTGCTCATTTCTAACTTGTATAATTTTGACAAAATATATTTTTATGGAGAGTAAAATACTGAAGGTTATTTAAGGCTCAAGTTAATTTATTCTGGAATAATATTCCTGCCATTTTATTATTATTATGTTAAAAAGTTACAGTTTTAAAGATTTAACAGTTAGCATTCTGCTAGCTTTTTTGGAGCGTTTTGGCATTTACAAAGTTTTTTTTAGGTTATTTTAGCATTTAGCTATTTTTTTCAGCTACATGCTAGCTGTTTTGGTTAACCCAAAAAAAGATTTTCTCCGTTTTTTAGGCCATTTTGACATTTAGCTCATATTTTAGCTGCTATCAACTTCAGCGTTTTCAACTGTTTGATTCAGTGTTTTTAGCTATCAGCTTCAGCATCTTCAGCTATCAATTTCAGCATCTCCAGTGGCCAAATTCAACTCCACAGCATTCACAATATCATTATCACAAGTAATGCTATATATCTAGTTTATGATTATGTTAGAAAGTTAAGGTTTTAAAGTTTTAAAAATCTAGTTTTACAGTGTTCATTAAATGTTTACTCAGTCCGTGACCTAAGGTGTGTTTTGGGTTTTGACCTATTGTGCGATTGAGTCTGACAGTCCTGGTCTAGGGGTTGGGGTCATTGATGTCCATTGATAAACCCCGTCTTTATGTCTAACTCTACCAACTATTAGAATGTAAAAGTGAAATGTCTCCAGGCTCTGCTGTGACACCACCATGCTCCAGTGTTAGAGCAAAAACCTTAAGGAAGAACAACACATTCCTGCGACCGTATCAAGACTATTTAAGCCTCTGGGTGCAGTTATTAGCGGTGGCAGTTGAGTCTGAGCGCCTCCAGTTTGGTCTGATCCACCACTGACACTTGCTGCATAAACACTGTCTCCTCATTAACTCCACACAACAAGGTGCTCTCTCCTGTTTCTGTCTGGTAGGTGCCTCTCTCAAGATGAAGTGGCTGCAGCCGTTTCTATAGCAGCGACTCAACAGCATCGCAGTGAGTTAGTGCTCGAGCTGTCGGTCCGTTGAGGAGCCCTAACTCATGGTACAGCAGACCTCTGCCCTTTTAACCTCGTGAAGGTCAGGGTGGCGTCTTTTCTTCCATCTGCCTCTCTCAGAGACAAAAGATTAAGTTTTGTTAAGAAGGAGTAAGAAACATATCAGCCGGTATTTCTTTCTAGAATTCATGATTCTAGATGTATGAATACAACTTATCTTAATAAAATAAAGCTAATTCTAATATTATTAATGACCCAATGTTATCTTGCGCTTACTCCTAACTTGTTTAATTTTGACAAAATGTATTATTATAGAGAGTCAAATATTGAAAGTTATTTAAGGTTTAAGTTGATTTGTTCTGGAATAATATTCCTTCCTGATTTTTTTTTCATAGTAATGTTTAACATTTACATTTTAGATATGTATTTTTAGTGTGTTCAATAAATGTTTATCCTGTTCAGCCCGCGATCTAGGGTGTGTTTTGGATTTTGGCCCTCTGTGCGATTGAGTTTGACACCCCTGATGTAGAGGTTCAAGTCTTTAAGATGTGTTTATTTCTATTAGACGTCTATGCTCCCAATGGCTCTCCACCGACCTCTGCCATCAACAAGGCATTTCCATCCACAGAACTGCTGCTCACAGGATATTTTCTCTTTTTCTGACCAATCTCTGTGACCCTGAGAGGTGGTTGTTGGTGAAAATCCCTGTAAGTTTCTAAAACACTCAAACAAGCCTGTCTGGCACCAACAACCATGCCACGTTCAGTCTCTTTAGTCTGGACCATGTCTACATGCCTACATGCATTGAGTTTCTGTCATGTGATTGGCCGATTAACCAACTCCATTAATGAAAAGTTGGACAGATGTAATAAAGTGGCCAGAGAATGTTGTGATAAATATATATATTTTTCATGAATCAAAATGTCATAAAGAAGTTTTTTTTTAATCAAAATATGAAGTAGTTTATAACTATGCAATAAGTTCACATGATTCCTGTTATACAAGGCACATTAGGGTTGGGAGTTTGTTGGTCATTGATAAATTTCTGACAAATTAAAATAAACGTGTTTGATTCTTGAAAACATAGTCAAAAATTGTCTGTGTGCTGCCCCCTACAGGTTGAACCGAGGTATTACAGTTGATTTTCAGAAGACTGATGTCATGATCTGCAGCTCCAGTCATGATAACAGTCGTGTTCTCCAGCCACACCCCTCTGACTGGATTAACACATTTCAGCTGTGGGCGGAGTCAGACTCCAACTTCCCTGTTTGGTTACCCTTAAAATATGATTTGTGCTGACTGACCTCAAATTGAAAAAATGTTTGACTTTGGTGACCTTTGGATTGTTGGGGGATTATGGGTACTGTAGTCAGGAGCCTGCTTGAGTGGTGATTCCGTCAACTGTGAATGAGTTAAATAGAGTTTGACTCATCTGACTGTTTCTGACCTGGTCAGAGGAATACTTTAATGAAAACACTTTGTTATTCTTCAACCAGAGGGCCACAAAGAAAGGCTTAAAGAGCCACATGTGGTTCTGGAGCTTTAAACCAAACATGCAGAAGCTGCATTCAGATTCTATGCTCTACATATCTGGAACAGACGTCCAGAAAGCTTTAGCTCAGCTGAAAGCTGTTTATTTAAATCTGGGACAGATCCATTGGAGCTCAGCTGGATTTGATTCTTTTTTATTTAAGAGTTTACATCTGCTCTGTTACTTTAAGCAGACTTTAAATTAATGTTTTTCAGTTTTTTTTAAATTATCATTTCAATGATCACTCCTTTATTTTGTCTTTTAAATATTTAAAATCACTTTGAATTGTCTTTGCACACACATGCCGTACAAATAAACCTTCCTTGTCTATGTAAATCAAAAAAATGATTGTTTCATGCCTTTACTTTGAAACTAAAATTGCTTTTGCCTTAAACTTAAGTATTTTTTTTATTTCTGCATTAGACTCGATAGATTTAAGCCACATAGCCTTTTCAAGACTTTCCTTAAGGGCAAGTATGCAATCTACAAAAACAAGTAAGATGAGCAACCTGCTGGCAGCCAATCTACAGAGACACTGTTTCTCAGTGTGCGTTCTGAAAGAAATCAAATTCCTGATGAAAAGCCAACATCTTAATCGAATAAGTTCAATTTTCAGAGCACACTAAAAGCATTTTCCCACCGGCAGAATGGGGAGGGTTATTTGATTTTTTGAATATGAAGTATTTCCTCTCCCGTGTGTTCCTCACAACATGTCATCCGTTGGATGTCTGCGATTGGTTCGGCTTGACTGAAGGAAGTAATTTACACAACAGGAACTCATTTGATTTTGTTAATTGTGAATAAAGAACGGCTCAGCAAGACTCTTGCTGAGAAAAGGGCAGATAAAAGACACCAGAAAGGAGACAAATCAGTACAAAAATTTACCCAAAGATCATCTTTCTTGGGGTATTTCTCCCTCTCCTCTCAGTAGAGGTCAGGGGTCAGCAACCTTTAACAGTAAAAGAGCCATTTGTGTTCGTTTTCTACTCATCAAAACCTAGAAGGAGCTGCACACTCTTATGTTAGCCTTTAAGAAGTAAACACCTGCTTGTCCCTTCTCTAAAAACGGAAACACGATCACATCTCCTCGGTTTTAACTCCACTGGTTGCCTGTTCATTTTAGAATTTGTTTTAAGATTATCTTTGTTTTTAAATCTTTTCATGGCTTCAGTTTACCTCTCTGATCTTATGCCTTACGTCCCCTCCCATCCTCTTAGATCAGCTACTTCTTAAAGTATCAAAAACAAAAAACACTTAGAGGAGACTGTGCTTTTGCTCTGAAATTGTAAAATCGGAAAATTGTATTTTAGCAGCTGCTCTCTTCAACTGCTGTATTTGTCTGCAGAAACCTTCCTCGTTCTGTCTTTATCTGCACCGAACTGTGTGTCGGAATGAGCCACAAATCTCTTCATAGTACAATGATCACTCTTAAGGTTTTGTGAATTATCCAAAGTTTTCATTCTTTGTCCAAGACATTCAGTTATTTCATATTTTGCAGCAGAGATCCTTTTTCTCCCCATTTTGTTCAAAAATGTTGGTCTGCTTACTAATGTGGAACGACCTTCTTTACTAGTTTTTCCTTTAGTGGAGCTCACCTGGTAAACTAACGATCACAGGTATCTGAGATTGAGTTCAGTGATGCAAAGAGCCCCCAAGAGACACAATATCATCCTTGAGTTTAATGCAAACACAAAGTTTACTAAAAATAGTTTACAGAATAATGTGGAACACACTGTAAAACTAATAATGAACTGACATCAAATCTTGTCAAAATGGTAAAAAAAAGTTATTTAAAGGCCAAATTCAAACAAATCAACACTTTATTCAATATCTATCCTTCACTGATGTTTTATTTGCCATGAAAAAACACTGATACAGAGCTGTAAACAGACATCTAAAAAGATGATTGAGAGAAATATGTTCAAGAAAGGATTTTATATTTGAATGATTTGTTAAAAATGACATCATAGCTTTTTCCCCCACAAACCATGAATAGACATTTGCTTTTTATGTTTTCCTCACATTTGTAAAATTAAAAAAAGGACTTTAAAACATGAAAAAATTCCACCTTTTGTCAAGGTTTGGCTTGTGTTTCCATATTCAGGCATTTCACAAAGGTGTCTTTCCTCATTTAGTCAGACGGAGGGCCATTTCCAAGATGGCAACATCTGTCTGTGTTAAGCACTTTTTTTTCTTTCTGCTGACAGCTTTATTATAGCTCCCTTCTAATTAACATAAGTAATAAGCCTTTATTTTTCTGTTTAAAATGGCAGCCACTAATTGGGAAGAATGAAGTTAATAAAGATCTGCGTGAGCTTAGATTTCCAATTTTCTCCTTTTGTCCACGACTTCTACAGTTAGGCCTGACCAGCCTGGATGGGTTTTTTGGCCTCTAATGAAACACAATGCAGAGCTTGGCCCAGTTTTATTGGCAATAGTCAACGCAAAAGCCTTAATATGCTGCTTTCCAAAGTGAATTCTTCATTTCATTAGTGGGACTGTATTTTCTGCACTTATAAGGTTCATTTATTTAAAAGCCTGATGAATGGATTAATGCTGGTTGTGGTTTCTGATGTCAAAGTGGTTTTTAGAGGTACATGGCGCTCTGTCAAAGTGTTTGCTGGGTGTTATTACATGTTATTATGAATACGCTAATGCAGCTAACGCTAACTCATAGCGTGGTTACGAGTTAGCATAGTCAAATTAGCATTTGCTTTAGTGCTATTAGTCTGTTCTTTTGGTTTTAAAAACGATGGGTGGGAGATGGCATAGAATGGCGTGTACTTGTATTGTGCTTTACTACATCTTAGAAGGCCCAAAGTACTCTATCCATCCATCCATTCGTCTGTCCATCCATCCATCCATCCATCTGTCTGTCCATTCATTCATTCGTCTGTCCATCCATCTATCCATCATCTATCCATCTGTCCATCTATCATCCATCCATCCATCATCTATCCATCCATCTCTCTATCCATCTTTCCATCCATCTGTATGTCCGTCTATCCATTCATCTATCCATCCATTCATTCGTCTGTCCATCCATCCATCCATCCATCATCTATCCATCCATCTCTCTATCCATCTGTCCATCCATCTGTATGTCCGTCTATCCATTCATCTATCCATCCATTCATTCGTCTGTCCATCCATCCATCCATCCGTCCCTCCATCCATCCCTCCATTCATCCGTCCCTCCATCCATCCATCCGTCCGTCCCTCCATCCATCCATCCATCCATCCATCCATCCATCCATCCATCCATCTATCCATCTTCTTCTGCTCATCTGGCTCACGGGGGGCAGCAGTCTAATCAAAGACGCCCCGACTTCCCTCTCGGTGGTCTCTTCCTCCAGCTCCTCTGGGGACCCCGAGCTGTTCCCAGGTCAGCCAAGAGACGTAAGCCATGTCAGAATTCCTTTCTTACTCACTATATTGTGCGCTCGCCATTTTCTAGGGCTGTCCGAATCTACTAACTCCAAAGGAACAACAATTTAAAACAAAAATACTGTGTGAAATCATTGACGTCATTCCAGCGTTTAGAAAAACGACAGAAAAGTAGTGAGAATGGTGTCCAAATTACCTTTAAAATCCAGGCCACTACATAGTCCTGCACTATATAGTTTTTTAGTAGTTAGGGATTAGAGAGGGAATTCTGACACAACCCGTAGTCTCTCCAGCGAGTCCTGGGTCTTCCCGGGGCTTCTGCATGCTCAGAACCCCTCCCCAGGGAGGCGTCCAGGAGGCATCCGGACTAGATTCCCGAACCACCTCAACTGGATCCTCTCAATGTGGCTTATAACCACCAGAGGCAAAGTGCAGTTCAGTGTCTTTCCCAATGACACTTCAACACATTTGGGGGGCAAGACAGGAACTGAAACTGCAATCTTCTGATCAGAGGTTGACCGCCCTACCTCTGCGCCACAGCCACCCCTAGAGTAGTCTCAGTGACATTAGAGTTAGCACCATCAGTCTGTTAATTTTTACATTACTGACAAGATTAGAAGTCACAAGTGTTGTGAATACATTATCGTGGCTAACAATTCAAATGTGTACCGTGTTACAAACAAGTTGTAGAGTTCCTGTAAACACAGTTAATAAAGCATAAAAGATGAATAAAAACTCTTTTGTCTCACTTAAAATGCCTTTTAGTTCAGTGCACCTTATATAGGACATGAGTTTGAAAATCGACCATTTATGGATCGTGAACCTTACAACCTGGTGTCCCATCTAGTGCAGAAAAAAATACGGTATTTCTATAGAATGAAAGTTGTGCTGGAGTCGTCTGTTTTTGCTCTTTTTACTACTACAACAGTTGCGATATGAAGCAATCGGCTGGTTACTGACAGCCGCCCACCACAGTAGGTCTTAAGTAGGCCATGAAAACTTAGTAGATGGCAGGAAAGGAAATTTAGTTGCAGTGAGCACAGCGTTATCTGTCTTTCAATCATTGCTTGTGCATCAGAAAGACACTATCCGGATCAAACCAGGCCATTAATTGTATCAGAGGCAGAAGGCAACTACTGTAGTTCCCTTGGACCGGCTAACCCTTTAAACCAGAGCTCCAGTGTTTATTTTCTTTGATTTATTGTAACTTTTCAACTGTTAACACGATAATTCCAGTAGATTCTGAAAGAGAAACCGCTTTTCTCCTTCAGAATCTACTGGAATTATCGTGTTAACGCTTAAATAGTTACCATATGTTAAAGATTTTCAATTTCAACAGAAAACTATAGAGAAATTGCATTTCCTGCGGAAATACGTTTGATTGCAGTTTTGCAGAAGGTGGTTTCTTTAATTGCTTCATTGCATAAGTTTTAGCAGAAGATGCTGAAGTTTGCCATAAGTTGCAGAAGAAATGGCAGAAATCAGCAATGTTGTCAATAAATGGTAAAATCTTTTTGGTTTGCAGAAGAGGTAGTTGCTGCAGAAAAAACAATTGGCAGAAGTGATTACAGAAATAAGTCATATTATCAATGAATGGCAGGAAAATGTTGGATTGTGAAAATGTATTTTTGCAGAAAAATCAAATCACTATTTGCAGAAGAAATTGCAGAAGAAAGCAATCCTGAAAGGCATCAGTGGATGCTAAATTAGCCACGAATGCTATCATATTTATGAGCTATTATCTAAACTCCAAAATACACTGAAAACCCACAGTAAAAGCTAAAATAGCCAAAAATGCTACCATGTAGCTAAAATATTGGCTTAATTCAAAATTGAACTAAAAAACATCAGTAGATGCTAAATTAGACACAAAAGCTAGCATGTTCCTTAAATATTAGCTAAACTCCAAAATATGCTAAAAATTCCCAGTAAAAGCTGAAATAACCCAAAAAAACTAACATGTAGCTAAAATGTTAGCTTAACTTCAAAATAGCCTTAAAATCTTCAGTAAATCCCAAATTAGCTCTACATGCTGTTAGAGTGAAGAACATTGTCTGTGGTTTGACTCAGCAAAAGTTTAAATACAAATGCCTATAAAGCATTACAGTAACAATCCATGCCAAAATCGGTCCAAAATGGTCAGGGGGAACTTGAAACTTCTGATTCATAAGTTTGGGGGGTCACAAACTCCTGAAACTGTCTCCCTGCACGCGTGGGGTGGGGGAGGGGAGGGGTGAGCACCTGCAGTAGGTCAGAATGAGTTGGCAGATTTTTGCAGCACCATGGTTTGCTCCGAACAAATGACTGCTGTTCGCCAACCATACGTCCGATCAGAATAATTCCTTCACTTTTGTAAACCCCAGACTCAGATGAATTTAGAAATATATGTTTTATTTGTGTCAAACATAACACCTTTTTGTGAAAATGATCTAAAGTGAGAGGAGTAACTCCTTCCTGTCAACAGCTCAAAATCCCATGTTAACGAATGGGGAAACGGCAATTTGACATGTTTCAAACAAATGTCTATATCTTTAAAACTGCTTCAGATATCAAAACAGTTGAACCCTTGTAAGAACCACGAGGTTTTCGGCTATCATCTGTGTAAGTTTCATGTTCCTATGTTTAAAGGTGCTCTCACAATGGCAATTTAAAAACAGTCCACAACATAAAAAGCTTTTGTGTTCTGTACAATGGAGAAGTATAGGGATTTTGGGTGGACTTTGTCTCAAACTTGGGGCTCTTGCGAAAAAACTGCTGAACCCATGACTTTGAGGGTTATTTTAAACTTAAGCTTAAAAATTGTAGGAGGAGATACATTTCAAAAACAGTGAAGTTGAAGAACTGTCCTCATTGACTTCAATGTTATTTTGAATTTGAACAAGTTCAAAAATTCCAAAAAGTATACAAATTTTGAGAATTGTTTGAAGACAGCAGAAAGGTCCACAAACAGCTGAAGAAGTACATGTTTGAATTTTCAGAATAGCATAAAGTATGCAGAAGTTACGACTGCTGAAAGTTTGGAGTTGCTGAAGAGCCTTTTCAAAGCATTTCAATAGGAAAAGTTGCAGCAATTTTGTTGAATTGCTGAAAAACAAAAAGTTGCACAAGAGATTTTTGAAGAGAACAATAATGTCCTCAATAAGCTGAACATTTTGATACTTGAATGACAAAAATCGGATGAAGTATGCAGAAGATATGGATCGCCGAAAAACGTACGGAAGAAAGAAGAATAAGAAGAAGAAGAAGAAGAAGAAGAAGAAGAAGAAGAAGAAGAAGAAGTATAATTAAAACAGAAGAACAATAGTTTGCTTGCATACTGCAATCAAACTAATAATAAAAAAGAAGAACAATAGTTTGATTGCATACTGCAATAAAACTAATAATAAATTCATCAAAAATACTATAATACAAAAAATCTATTATGCTTACAACCAGGCCTCCTTCAGAACATTTATTGATTTAACCAGTCAATCTGTAGTAGTTAAAGGTAAATCTAAAATTATAATGTGGCCTATTCTACCAAAAGTTAAAGAATGTCATTTTAAAGTAATAAACAATATTTATCCTGTGGCTGAGTTTCTTAAAAAACGATTTAATTTTGATGTTGAACCCTGTGTTTTCTGTGATTCTTGTGATGAAAGTCTGCAACATCTTTTCTTCTCATGTCAGTATTCCAAAGAGTTCTGGACAAACATCAGGAGTTGGATAAATCTTAAACTTGACATCCCTCACTTTAGCATTTCAGATGTGTTAATATATATGGAAAACTTAGACGTATCCCTGGTAAATCTTATTAATATCATTATACTACTTGGAAAATATCACATACACTGTTGTAAATGGAGAGGCAACAAACCCTCATTTTCTTGTTTTCTTAACGAATTTAAGTTGTATTTTAAGTCCCTAAAATGAATTTTTTTTTTTAATTTTTTAAAAAAAATTTTGCCCCCTTGCCAAAAAAATACTATGTTAACTGTATCCTCTACTTGTATCTGTATAGTTTGTAAGTTGTTAATTGTTCAATAAAAAAAAAAAAAAGAACAGCTGCGCGGATATCGACGGCTTCATCAACGAAATCTACAGAGATCCTGCAAGCCACCAACAACGAATAAAACATTATTAAACTGTAAATAAAATAAAAGAAACTTCAAAACACTTGAAATATTTTAAACATTCAGTTTACCTGATGAAATCCAAGAGCCCTGTATGAAGAAAGTATTTTTTTGGCAGCAGAATCAGCTGGTTCACGTTGATTACATCCACCTTCAGCAGCGTGAGGCTGCGATTCTTCAAAATAAACTGGAGTTTCGTTAATTGTGTCAAATAGTGAAGAGTTATCATAACTAAAAGAATGTAAACACTGGAGCTAAAGCTCCGATGTTAAAGCGAATTCATTTTTTCAGAAGTTATGCCTGTGAGTGGAACTTCAGTCTCAGTTTTTGAACGGAAAAAAGCTTTCGTTAGTTTTACTTTGAAAACCGGAAGCTTCGCCATCATGAAGATGTGTTTACTTCCGGTGGCAATATCGCCGCTCTTTTGGCTTTGTTTTAGCTTGTAAACTTAAAATCCTATATTTATCTGCATTTCAGAGCAAAAATACATCGTCCCCAGATGATATTTTGATCATCTTTTGCTACAATTTACTACATTTATAAAGATCGTGAATCAGCGATCTTGGACGTTGCAAATATCCGTACTCGAATTTTCGGGAGCAAATCCGTGAGTACCCGAGCACCCGATACTTGTTACAGGCCTAATTCTGGTGACCTTCCTGACAAAACCCTCTGCATTCACCCGGACTTGGGACCGGCACATGGAGACACTGATTGTGCCTCCTTGTGGTTGCATTA
>NC_050524.1:24897976-24913591 GCF_002922805.2 Oryzias melastigma | reverse complement strand
TGTTAAGAAAGTTTATCTCAATACAATGTTACAAAATAAAGTATTTCTGATGAAAACTATTAATTTTACCATTCTTGTTTTCATAATGTAGAACTGTTAAATTATTAAATTGTTAAACTGTTAAATTCCACATTTTTTCCTTAAAAAAAGGCCACATATTAATTTGCGATTAATCAGGAGTTAACTCAGGACAATGCGATTAATCGCGATTAAAAATTTTAATCAACTGACAGATTCAAAAGAAATATAACTTCCACGAAGTGGGAGGAAACTGCATTCAGATCCCGCAGCCCTCCCAGCCCACAGGTTCAGGACAGAATTTTTTTCAGGGGCCACTAGAGGGCGCTCGAAGACCAAGATTGGGCTGTGGGCCCATGGTTAAGAATGACTGGTTTAAAGCTTTGCCCTGATTGGTCGGTTTAAAGCTGGCTCCTGATTGGCCGGTTTAAAGCTGGCTCCTGATTGGTCAGTTTGAAACTGGCTCCTGATTGGCCGGTTTAAAGTTTAGTCCTGATTGGTCCGTTTAAAGCCGGCTCCTGATTGGCCAGTTTAAAGCTGGCTCCTGATTGGCCGGTTTAAAGCCGGCTCCTGATTGGCTGGCTTAAAGCCGGCTCCTGATTGGCCGGTTTAAAGCCGGCTCCTGATTGGCCGGTCTAAAGCCGGCTCCTGATTGGTCGGTTTAAAGCCGGCTCCTGATTGGCCGGTTTAAAGCCGGCACCTGATTGGCCGGTTTAAAGCCGGCTCCTGATTGGTCGGTTTAAAGCCGGCTCCTGATTGGTCCGTTTAAAGCCGGCTCCTGATTGGTCCGTTTAAAGCCGGCTCCTGATTGGCCGGTTTAAAGCCGGCTCTTGATTGGTCCGTTTAAACCGGCTCCTGATTGGCCGGTTTCAAGTCTGCATAGACTGAATATAGCTAAATATGCAATAGAAAAAATAATAAATAATGCAGAAAATCAACTGCACGATACCCTGAAAGATTGGACATATTGCACTGGTAAGAATATTACTCATGTATTCCAGTTATTGCTCGTGTGATGTATCAGGCAGCTACGCCCCTCCCCTCTTGACCTTCCCTCTCCCCCTCCTGCTGAATGCAGAGTTGTACAGCTTGATGGCTCGGGGGACAAAGGAGTGTCTGAGTCTGTTGGTCCTGCTCTTAGGGAGGAGCAGCCTGTTGCTGCTCAGGCTTCTCTGTTCCCTGATGACAGAGTGCAGAGGGTGGCTGGTGTTGTCCATTATAGCCAACAGTTTGTTAAGTGTCCGGTAGCATTAGCATCAATTAGAAGAAGAAAATCTGAATGACCTTCATAATAAAACCAGCAGCATTCAATGAAGTTCCTGTAACCTTCATCTAACTATGACTGAGAAATAATCCACGACTGGTTTAATATCATCGAGAGGATTTTGGGGAAGCAGCTGTGGAGCATTCTGTAGGAGGAATACTGACATTTGATCTAAGAGGGAAAACAACCAGGGAGGTCATTTATAAATAAATATTGTATACATTTACCTCACAGTTGGTCAAGTTACCTGTTATTGATTTAAACAGCGTTGAGCAGTCAGCTTTGCTGTTCTAAACCAAAGACATAATACATAACTTTCCGTTTTGTGTGACGTCACATGGAAAGGGTTCTAGCAAACCAGAAAAACAGCGCCGCTAGATGTGGCACAGTCTAAAGGACTCTTCAATTGAGCTCCTGCATTGAAGATCTCACAACGCCGTCATCTCTTGAGCATCCTCACCCTCCCTGTAAGAGTGTGTGTGCTAGAAAACATCACATAATAGCTATCATTACATCTGCCGCTCTGATCTCAGTCTTTCACAACATAATGGCTGTGAGATCTTGAGTGGAGAAAAGTGGTAAATTAGAGATCAGGTGATAGGGTCAAAAAGAGCGGTTTGGGGACTTAAAAACCTCAAAGTGGTGTCTTCTTTGTGCTCTTATCTCCTGGTGGGAGTCATTCACAGAAAAGTCACATTTAGAATAAAGGTTTTTCACAAATAAACACACGACACTATCATTTCTTTCAGTATGTCACATCTTAGTTCTGTTGGCAAGCACCACAGTGGCCGTTACTTTTAGTATTTAGAATATATGGCCCATCTGCATTTGAAATCTATTGGAAGATTAAAACAAAATTTAAAGAGTAGCGCTTTGTTTACTGTTACTTTTCACTCTGTGATGCCAATGTTCTTCATCTGGAAACTTTGAACAACACGTTTGCTGTCCTCATCAGTTTTTAGAACGTTCAGCAGATTCTCATGACATTTCACTCATTTAGTAACACGTGAAGAAGCAGCCAGCTAGGTGCGGTTCCACCTTTCTATTTTCCCAGAAGCTAATTTTAATTAAGAAATAACGAAAAGCTTATTCTGCTATCATGAAAGATTAACCAAATCATGGTGAATGTTGTTTTAACACAGGAGCAAACCCTTGTGCCTTGTGATGAAAGGTTGAAAAGGGATGTCCAAATCTGATCACGTGATCGAAAACCAGATCCCATCTCGTGGATTACAGATGTTGCGTACAATTGATATATATTGCTGGATTGGAAATCACGTGACATACGGCGTGACAGACATGCAGCATTAGCATGCATCGAGTCTTCCCGAGTGATGAACGGAGAAGGTCCGAATAAGTACGTAAAGAACCACAAAAGGAGACGCAATGTTTTGTAATCAACTTCAAAAACCTTGACAGTAAAATAATCCGATCGGGAGGAATCCTCACAGGATAGGAATCACATTTTAATAGGGAGCTAGCAAGTGCCGTGTTAGCTTGGGTCATCGACTATGTCTTTCATTACTTATTTATTTTAATGTTTGATGTTTTAAAACAAGGCTGATGTTATTTCCACGTTTACGTGCGACCTCACAAAAACTGAAGGAGGCTCGTTGTCGTTTGTGCACATGAGGGAGAGACAGAGCGGGCCAGGTGCAACAATGACAGACAACATCAACACAAAAACTTAAAAAAAGAGGGACTCTGGAAAAAGAACACAAACCTGTAATCATTTCACTGTTATTGATAATAGGAAGAGAGAATGTACAATCTGCAAGAAAAGAATTTCAAATAGAACCGACTCCACAACCAACCAGTGCAGACATGAGAACAGATCAGATCATTACTGACCGACGAAAGTAAATCAGCTTCAAAGATGAGATATTTGCTAAATTCCAACCTTACCATGATTACACATTTTCTATTTTTTTTCTTTTGGTTATGCACGTTATGATTAATGTTTTATGACTGGCTGACTCTATTGGGGGTCGTTTCACCCCAAACCGCAGGCAAAGAAAATTCTAACAGCGCCACCCGGGGGTGGCACAAAAGTAAATTACAGTTGTAGAGTTTTGGAACACCATAGAGCAGTGTTCCTCATTCCAGGTCCTTGAGAGCCGCCACCCTGCCTGTTTTCCAGATCTTCAAGCCCTGCTAGCTGCTGATTAGTTCAGTCAGTTGTCTCCACATTCTGATTGAATGAACACACCTGGTCCAGGTAATTAGCAGCAAGCAGTACACAAAGAGCTGGAAAACAGGCAGGTTGGCGGCTCTCGAGGACCTGGAATTAGGAACACTCACATAGAGAATCAATGGGAAGGGGGTGAAGGGTTTGAACTAAACACTCCACAGCTTCTGCATCCACAACTTGGCGGGCCAAAAGATAACCTTTGGCGGGCCAAATTTGGCCCACAAGCCATAGGGACCCATGCTATAGTCACTAGTAAGCTTCTTACTGATCAAGCAGCAATGCTGCACGCAAAGACTGTGCAGGTGATGGGTAAGTGCCAGTAGGATGCCCACACAGACTACACTGTGACTGACTAATTTCCTCAGTTCTAACAGTTAGGCTGCAAGGATTGTACTCTTATCACTTGAACAGCACAGTCTGCAGGATTCGTGGAGGTTAGAAAAATCCAAATACTGTACCTCCGTCTCACCTACTTCACTCTTACTTTACTCCTACATGTTGGTTGAGTGTTCACTGCAACCTGTCGCCTGTAGAAAAAAAGCAACACACTCTCAGTAAAATGCGTACATATTCCAGGACTTTGCACTCTGAAATACCGTGTATAATATACGCCAAACACGCTTTTTGCGTGCATATGATACGCAATGGTAGAGAATAGGTTGCGCCGGCGTACAATATACACGACTTTTTTAGGTTTCGTTTTGATCACGTGGTCAGAAATCCTCCGGCTCTTTTCTAAATGACGTCGTTCCTGGTTAAGGTTAGGATTACGGTTATGGTTAGGGTTAGAAAAGCAAATTGTTCGTTTGTGGGAGTGTCTGTGATGCTCACGCCTCCACCAGGGGACGTGTCAAACCTGGAAAACAGACTTTAACACGTTTAGGACCCCGCGTATTATATGCACGCAAAAACCGGTTTTGGCGTATATTATACACGGTATTTCCCAAATCGTGGCATTTGTACGCATTTTACTGAGACTGGGCTGAAAAAAAGTGTATGAACATTTTTCTATACAGGCTCACTGTATGGTCTACAACTTTGATATTTTGTGCAGTGATACATGGAGAAACAATTGAAGCTATGCTGTCTAATGACAATGGGAACAGGCTCAGATCCAGAAAAGGTCAATTTTATTCTTAAAGTAAAAAAAAGAAAGAAAAAGTACCGTTTAAAAGAGCATATTACTGCTCTTACTTTATGACACTGTTCTCCTTTATTTGCTTATATGTTTACTTACCTACTGGGTAGTTTTAGTTGAGCTTTTATTTGATTCACTTTTATACATACAGTTGCACAAAATGAATATGTTTTTAACTTTAGTAAGTTGTCTGTTCGTGAAAGATAAACACACACCGTGGTCTGACCGATCACACTTCTGGAAGTCATTTAAAGATAACTCGATAACGTGTTCTTTGAGCGCTATGCAGTTCTGTCCCATCGGCTTTGCAACACCCTCACAGCGGTGAGGACAACTTTTTTTATCTTCACACCTACGTTTCTTTTTTTTTTTCCATTTTACAACATCAGTTTTGCAATGCACCACATGTGCACACTGTCTTAAGGGTGCATGTGTCAATCTTCTTTGTCGCCGGAGTAAACGCTGCGTGTGTCAGCAATTTCCTCTGCGTGAAAGTAAAGCTGCAGATCGGGTACATGTTCTGGAGCTAATGAATGTAAAAGTAGGACAGAGCCTGTGTTCGTAGACCTTTGTTTCGACTTAAACGAGAGCATAAACACTTTGTGGGTTTTTTTTATTTTTGTGGATTTGTGTGCTATACTTTATATGTGGCTTTAAAGGCAAGCAACAGTATTAGCCTCAACCCCAATGAGTTCATAAGTGTGTCTGCATTATCCACTTGATCTTGTAGGTTTTACATTATATGTAAAGTGCGGGTTGTGTCATCCTGTGGTTGTAATTGCATGCTCACCTCTTTAGCTGGGGAATTTATTTTGTGGTTGTAATCTGTACATTTAACCTCTTGATTTTTGTGTCAGAACGTTGTGGGGGTTTTTACTGTTTTCCTTTACCTTGATTGTTAAAATGACAAAACTCTAGAGCTACATTCACCTCACCCTCGGCAGCCCGCGTTAGACCAGGCACTTACTATGAAATAGTCTACGTAAAGTTGCATAAAATTGGTTTTGGGCTTAATCGTTTAAACTTCTCACGTTCATGCGTAGCTTCACACATTTTTAAGACCCTTTTCAGGCTCGCCTTAAAAACACGCTGCAACTAAAAGCCCATTAGGTCAAATTTTGACCAATCAGGGACTCTGATTTGGTAGTGACGTATGGATGGCGTCCCTTTTCATTCACAGAAATGCCAACCGTTTGAAAATTGTTCATGGATGAGAAATTAATCATTCCGGCCCAGCTGGAGGTCTTTCACATATCGGAATAGAGCTGTGAAAGAAGAATCCTGGAGCAAGATTCACCAGATTTGCACCACTGTGACATTTCACCACAATTCTTTTCCAACTGTAGGAAGCAGATACGCACTAGTATACAGTAGGGCTGGGAATCACTGGGTACCCCCCGATACGATACGATGCGTGATACATGGCTGACAATATTGATGATATCGCGATACTGTGATAATTGGTAAAAATATTCTCTAATAACTAACATTATATAGAAGAACACATTTTTTAGAAATTATTATTTACTTTTTTAGCTTGAACACAAACATAATTAACAACTTGTGTTTAATTTTGTGACACTTTAATAATAGACCCTTTAGTGCAGCATTGCTGAAATCAGTAATACTGTCTTTGACAAACATTGACACCAATTGAATTGGAATTATCCGTAAAATTCTGTATTAACAATAGTAAACATGAACAGCAGTGCCTCTATTTACTGCAAAATTGTTGTAAACAACAGAACAAAAATTAAATGATTCAAGCAGCTGCCAGACACATTGATGCTCTTGACAGCCAGTTTTGAAACGCAGACTCCTATCTACCTCCAAATATCTCACCGAAGGATGGCGAATATAACGTTTTACACCCTCTTCAAATGAAAATAAAAGGTTAATACTTTGTGAAAAGCATCAAGAATCAATATCCATCCATCCATCCATCTTCTTGACCGCTTCTTCCCTTTCGGGGTCGCGGGGTGCCGGAGCCTATCCCGGCTACTGAAGGGCGAAGGCGGGGTACACCCTGGACAGGTCGCCAGTCCGTCGCAGGGCCTCAATCACACACCCATTCACTCTCACATTCACACCTAGGGGCAATTTAGAGTCACCAATTAACCTATGAAGCATGTTTTTGGACGGTGGGAGGAAGCCGGAGTCCCCGGTGAGAACCCACGCATGCACGGGGAGAACATGCAAACTCCACACAGAAAGGTCCCAGCCGGGATTCGAACCGGGGCCTTCTCGCTGTGAGGCGAGAGCGCTAACCACTTGCGCCACCGTGCAGCCCCTCAAGAATCAATAGCAGGACTAAATATAGCAATATATTGCAATATTGATATTTTGGCACGCCCCTAGTACATAGTAGAAAAAAGAAGAAGAAGCCTCTGCCTGCTCGTCCAGTGTGAACACCATGTGCTAAATGCAGGATCTCACATGGGCTAAATGCACATTTGAGATCCTGCATTTAGTACATTCCTGGTGTGTCTGTAGCCTTGTATGTAAAAAACACTGTATGAGGTTGAGACTAGGGCTGGGCAATCAAACAATGTGTATCGCGACAGAACTTTTTCTCGATAGAGCAATGAGTCTATCGGTGTGGACTTTTATTTTGAAGGATCTGAAATTGCCAGTACTGACCGGACTTTAAAGATGTGCTAGATAAATAGAACGAAATTAATTTGTTGGACATTCATTAAAAAACGAACAAAACATTTTTTTAGTATAATGACAGAATTGAATCCACTGTGTATTAGGAGCGGCCGTTACACAAAAACTGCAACCTGTGTCAGATGTGATAAATCCCGCGCCTCTTTCTCTCTTTAGAGCACTCCAGATATGATATATAGTCTAAATCTTTGTTTTCAGAATGTTTTGTGTTATATTATGTTGACATTACTTCTATGCAACTAAACATTTTTAAAAGAAATTTAGAAAATAGTTATATATAAATGCATCTCTCTCTCTCTCTCTCTCTCTCTCTCTCTCTATATATATATGTATGTATTTATATATGTGAGTGTGTGTGGATGTATACCTTTTCTTAGTTATTTAAAAAAAACTTTGCAAGATTTTCAGTGAAACTAATATGATGAAAGTATGATAGGAAATAAATGTTTAAATCTAAGCAACCTGCTGATGATCACACATTTCGATTTTGAGTTTCAAATTTGACAAATGTAGTTATTTGGTTTATTTTGTGATATATATCGTTTTTTCGCCTAATATGAAAAAACCATATCGAGATATAAAAAATTCAATATTGCCCAGCCCTAGTTGAAACTCTTCCCGAAAGATTGGATTTTCGAGAGGAATGAAAAATGTTAAACCGAAGCATAAAAACGTCTCAATTTCCAGCGATCTCTTTTCTCCTTGCTGGTTAGAAGACGAGGGGCGGCCTCCACCTGTGCAGGCAGCAGCAGCCTGTGGGCTGCAGTTTTGATGACACATTTTCAGCTGCAGGAGCAGGCCCCTCATTTCCTTCCTCTTTTCAGCTCGTACAGGCAGATGTGATATTCTGGCCACTTCACCGGGTGAAAGTTCTCTGTTTAGTTGCAATTTGAATGTGACATTTTGCTTAAGACAGTTGAGATTTGTGTGACACACATTAGGTAATAAAACAATATGTGTTTTTAAACATTTGTTTTTGTCTATTTATTCATAAGGATGTTTAAATAAAGTGATGTCTGTAAAATGATTTAGTTATTTTAAAGTTGTGTTAGAATGATGTATTAAAATGATTTATGCCTTTTTTTAGAAGACAAATTTGTGAGCAAACAGAAGTTGAAGTTCCTCTGACAGATTCCTGTCTCTGGTTTTCAAACAGGAAGAGTGTTTGACTTTGAACTGAGAAAGTATTGTGTAAACATCATTCATTTAGGTACTGACAGTTAAGATCTCAATTTAAGTTTGCTTTTGACTGTACCGCTCACACTCAAAAAAAAAAAAAAATAGAAACCAAGCCTGTGAACCAGTGGGCGTGCCTATCAAGAGAAACTACTGAGTTAAAAAGGTACAAGAGAAAAAAACCCAAACAATTACCATATTTTCAGCAGTATATGATGCACCGTCTATGAAGGGTCAACTTCTAAAACTGTGTAATTTATGAGGCACACTGAACTTATAAAGCACATTAAGTGAGATAAAAGAATCAGAAATCTTTCCAGACTTTATTTACTGTGTTCACAGTAACTCTAGAACTTGTTTGTAACATGCTACATGTTAGCCAAATTAGCATGTGGCTAGAAATATTAGCCATGCCGGCATATTTACAATACCTGTAACTCCCAACCTTATTAGTAAGACATAAAAAACAGACTGAAACGTTACTGCACTACGCTAACTCCCAACGATTTAGTAACATGTAAATGGCTGTCAGGCGTCAGATCTCTGCCTCTCCCTCCGACCACCAGAGGGAGCAATCCCCTGAATATTAACCTTCCCCTGGTCTCTGCTCCTCACACTTTATCTCTCATCGACCACCTCTCACTGTGTCCAGCCTCTCCACCAGCTGCTGCTCATTTAACAATCACTACAACTGTGTTTAGTCTGGGACCCAGCTCCACTCGGTGCGAAGTCTTGTTGTGCTGTTGCCAACAGGCTGGGCATTCTACGTATTCCTGTCTGTCAAGTGTTTTGACCTCAGCCTCTTTGACTATGTTTCTGCCTCAGCCTTGTCTAGTTGGTCTTGCCTGACCCTTAGCCTTGGATTATTGGCTCATTGACCATTTCCTTGTGCCTTATAATAAACTCAGCTGCTTATGGATCCAAACGCCTCTGGCTCATTGTTACAATGGTAAATGGCGTAAATTGTATAGTACTTTTCTACTTTCCTCGATAGCCCAAAGCACTTTAGTCACAGACCCATTCACACACTGGCTCTGCTGCCGAACACTGGTGACACATGGAGCAGGAATCAGACCTGCCATCCCCCGATCATGTCAAAACCCCCCAATGTAAAAAAAACAAAACCCTCACACATTAGCCATGATGGCATTAACCCTGCCCAGTTCAGGACCTGCAGTGCATTGTGGGAATGTTGTTCATTAGTCACTTCCTGGATTGACATTGCCTCCTTTGTGTGGTTGTAAAATGACTAATAAATAGTGTCATTACATTCATTGGAGTCTACCATTAGTTTCATGCTGATACTCATAAAGAATAGAAAAAGAGATTGACATAAATGTGAAGGCAGAGAAGAAGGACTAAACTGCAGGTTGATTACGTCATCTTCAACAAGAAACTTCACCTTTATAATTCACAGCTGAGCATTGCAAGGAAGTCTTATTTGTCTTACATCATTACCAAAAACTCCCATAATGCTCGGGCCTTATTCACTGCGGTCAACAGGTCCACCAAAACCAGTAATGACTTTGCCAAATCTTTTAGGGCAAAAACATTAGACAAACAATTGTAAAGTTCAAGATATGAACCCTATCCACTAGAAACCAGTATAAACCCAATGGCTCAGTTTCAACCCATAAACAGTAAAGAACTGCAGGACATTCTATGTCAACTGAACTCCTCCTCCTGCTGTCTGGATATTCTACCCACAAGCTTTTTGATAAAAGTGAAAAATGAGCAACTTTTCTGATAATGGTGTTGATGTAAGATGATGGATCCCAACAGAAGATGATTTCTGCAGAACATCTATGCAAAGAAGTAATTAGTCTGAAGAAACAATAAACCTAAAACTCTTCAAGGACTCAGAGGTTTTGCTGCAAAAGGCTGCCCTCTCAGGCAGTGGACTTTGAAGCATTTCAGCAGCATGTTACTTCCTGAAAAGATGGCGGACGAGTTAAGAGGAGATAAGAGACTCGCGCCAGAGGATCGTTTCCCGTCATTCTCTCCAGGGACTGCATCACAGCCGATTGGAGGACAGATCTGCTATCAGCAGCTCATTAATTATTCATCGTCTGAGAAGTACTTGTGGAACACACTTGTACATTTATTTGTTTTTACTTCCATTTGACCATCAAACTATTTTATATGTTTGTGACATTGCGTGATGAATGTCTGCAACTTCTACAGAGCAAATTGTTGCTTCTAAATAAAGCTGTTGGATTGAATAGAGCCTGAAACTCTTTTTTTAAAACTTGTGTTTGACATACAAACAGAAAAATAACTTTTTTTTTTCGTCCAAACCCTAGAAAAAAATTCTGGATACATTTTGACAGTTTCTTGGCTTGTAAGTCCCTCTCCTAACCTTTGTGAGAGCACTGCTGTGCTGTAACTTTTCTCAGTCCTGTCAGAGGTACTTCCTGTTCAGAGTTCTGCCACCTCCCTGCAAAAGCAAAAAAAAAAAGAAGAAGAAAAAAAAAACCTTGATTGTGTTATGCACGGAGGCGGGTTCATTGTGGTTTTTGTCTCCAGTTACTGTCACCTTTCCATTTGCACATCTTACTCACCAGCCAAGCTCTTCCACTCATGCTTGTCTGACAAGAAGCGGAGGACTTTGAGACTAGAAGACATGAATAAGATAGTTTTCGCTGTCATCTTTGGACTAGTGACCGCTTTGGGTTTGCCTCTCAATGTGGTTTCACTGTGGATTATGCTCCGTCGCCACGGCCTGACGTCGCCCAGTGCTGTTTTCATGGTCAACCTGGTGATCTCCGACTTGCTGCTCATCATCACTTTACCTCTAAGAGTTTACTTTTATGCAACAGATACGGGGATCATCAACAACTATGTGTGCATCTTTTTCACAATGCTCTTTCGCAACAACATCCGCTCCAGCTCCATCTTCATGACCTTCATCAGCGTGGACCGCTTACTGGCTGTCGTGTATCCTCTCAGGTCTCGGCACATACGGACTTCGGCCAACGCCTCAAAAGGTGCGGCGCTGGTTTGGCTGATTGTGCTGGTGGTGAATATCCCGGAGGGTTTGACCTTCACACGGAATATAAGGAAACACTCAGGGACCTGTTTTGATTTTTCCAATACGACCGCCTCAACAAGAAACAATTCAAATGGCGAATGGACACTGAACACCTCAGCAGCAGATTATTTTCAGCTCGTGCTAACATTCTCCATGCTGGCAGTCAACATCATTTCCACAGTTCTGGTGTCTTATACTCTCCAGAACCACCTGAAGGAATCTGCCAGGGTCAGCAACAAGGTGAACGTCATGTTGATTTTTGCCATGAACCTCATGATGTTCATCATCTTCTTTTTGCCGGTGTCTTTGGTGGTTTTCTTTGAGTCATCGAGACCTTATCTGAGCTGCCTCGCTAGTGTGAACTGCTGCATGGACCCTCTGTTGTACTACTTTTCTTTCGATGGCTTCTGGAAGAAGAAAGAGGACGTGGACACATCTCTTGCAAGAGAAATGTGACGGCTGAACCCCCTCGTAGTTCACTCAACTAAGCATATCTCAGTGATGATGCTTTTCCTGCTGCATTTTGCAGCCGCGGCTGCTTTTGCTGCTGTTATGGAAATGGGAGAACAAAGTCTGTCAGCCTGTTGGATGGAATGCCTGACAGTGAACAATGGTACAGACCTTCACAAATCATCGGACAGGAATTAATAAACCTCCTTTGCTTTTAAAAAACAAAAACTCAACGGGGAAGGCTGTCAGGATGAAGAGAAGTTTGTCTGGCATCTGTAAAATGTTTTTGGACCTTTTGTGATAATTCACCTTTAGACAGGTGAGGCTGTTGTGTGCATTTGTGTGACAGTATATCCAGGGCACAGTGACGTCCAGTAAAGCTGCCACATAGACGGGTATCTGTGTCGGGGGCGGGGCTTCCCTGAAAGCTTCATAATAAAAAGAGTCAACATGTAAAGCCATCAATCAGGCAGTAATTGTGTATTTTTTGTTCAATGACATGTTCTACTTTTGTAAGCTCTGAGAAAAGTTGGCTAAAATGTGTTCAAAACACTTGACAACTTTTTTGGTGAAATTGTTGTTGCAGCAGCTGCAGCCTGCAAAGCAAACCCCTCACTGAAACCAGATTTGCTGTTTGTGCTGGTTTTGATGTGTACACTCAACTTAGCCTCCAGATACTTTACATTTGAGTGTTAATGAAACTATGCATCACGAGCAAGAGTTTTAGATAAGCAGAACACAAAGTAGCAATGCATGTTGTTTCATCCTGCACACAGATTTCATCAACTTACTGTTGATTATTACGGCAGCAGTCAAAGCTGGGATTTTATTATTTTTTTCTCTAACACGTGCTTTTTCACATGCTTTGTCTTTTCTTTGGACCTATGTCCCTTTTGTCTTGTAAATCATTGAGCCGTTTTGTGAAATATTTCTGTGTCCTCTCATGAATCTGTGGACTTTATTCCTGACTTTTATTTTGCAACTTTTACAAGTTTAACAAACAAAGCAAATTATTGTGAAGGCTTGAGTGGGTCTTTAAGTTATTCTCTTTAGCTCATTGCTATTTGTTTTTCCCTGAAATAATGCCCCCTCGTCCTCACAAATGAACCCCATACCTCCAGAGATGTCGCCAAAGACATTAAAAGTAGACACGCTCTTCGACACACCGTGAGTTTCTGACTGTTTGACGTGATCGATGTGAATATGTGGATTTTGACGTGGAGCAAAGCGGCTTTACACATCAGCATTTTGCACTTTATGAAGATAAAGCCACTTCTCTCAGCTGATTGACTTTGTTTGCATAAACACTTCAATACAAGTTTATTTGTAGCACATATCATGTAAGGAAAAAAATGAAAGGGCTTTACATAAGACATTAAAGTAATCAATGAAAATAAATAGTAAAGGTGTGATCATTAAAGACAGTTAAAAAGAACTCGATTTAAAACAAGCACAGGTAAACTTTTGAATACATATTGATCAAATGCAGCTGAGAACAGGTGAGTCTTTAACTTGGATTTAAATACACTGAGTGTTTCAGCAGATCTAAGGTCATAGAAACTTGCACAGCTATGTGTGAGCAGAAGATTTATGAATGTGGAAAATGCTTGTTTACATGCGTTTACATAGACTTCTCAGTGGAAGAAGTCATTTAAATGCACGTTTTTGAGGGCGGTGTGAACATAGACACGTGCAAGGTAAGATTGATACTTGGACAACAAATACAACAAATGAAATAAAAGTGCAGCAGGTGCTGCAAATAATTATTTACTCATCTTTACTTGTACTATGACAGAGTTCAATTGTTTTTACAGTGATATTTTTTTTCCCAGACAGGGTTGTGGTTATTTCAAATGAACAGCGTCTGTGCTCTGCAAATTGAAATTCATTTTTTTGTTGTCTGCATGTGTATTAAGGTCAAGTTCATGCTTGTTTGGAGCTCTCCATCTGCGAGGGACTGATATCCACATCTGGAGGGATGCTGGGATCTGACTGGGGTTTGAATGTGTCTGTTAAGTCCGGTCACGGTCAGCTAACCCTGTCCCCTAGAGGTAACAGCAGAAAGTACTCACAGATTCTGCCTTCCTTTTGCCCATGCAGACACACACACATCTAACATTTAAACAGGGATGCAAAAATAAAAAAAATCAAAATACAAATATAAATGTTGACAGCAAGACTAGAAAAAACCCCAAATAGACGTGCTGTGGACAGGTTTGCTGTAAATGAAAGGACGAATACTCAAAGACAACAACAGCTGGAGGGATTACAGACATGCAAGCAGTGGAAAGAGTCAAGCCAGAGCCAAAAGATATAAAAATGTTGGGCTCAGACTCAAATAAAGGGACAGATAAAAGCTAGAAACACAGATGATTTGGGGAAAAAGAAATCTCCTTTTGAATTGAACTACAAGAGCATAAAACACAAACTATTATCAGAGACATCATTTTACGTTCTTGTTGTGGTTTCTAAATAGCTGATACATTTATATTGTAATGAAGTAATCTCTTATAGAAGACTATGTCATCTAAGAAATCATGTAAAATCTTTTTTTCACTTGTTAGCACACAGTAAAACTAGGTCTCATAGTTATTGTAAACAGATTTGAAAGACAAGAGTCTAAAACAATATTTCATCAGAGTTTAACCACAGAGTTAGATGGCCTTTCTGAAAAGGTGTTAAATAAAACTACGGTGGCCCTGAAGGCTCGCAACACAACACCTTATGCCTGAAACACGACACATGAAGTAAAAAATTAACATGAAAGTGTTATGGAAATTTCATTTTGGATGTTTTTTATTTTATTTTACTGAACGTTGACTGAAGTTTTGAATTTAAAATGCCCTTCACTTGCACTTGGGCTTTTGTTAGGCATTTTATGTTACAGCCTTTTATTGTTAAGAAAGTTTATCTCAATACAATGTTACAAAATAAAGTATTTCTGATGAAAAGTATTAATTTTGTCATTCTTGTTTTCATAATTAATGTAGAACTACTAAATTCCACGAACCACACATTTTTCTCCTAAAAAAAGGCCACATATTAATATGCGATTAATCGCAAGTTAACTGTGGACAAAATGCGATTAATCGCAATTACATTTTTTTATCTCCTGACAGCTCTAATTAAAACAGAAACAAAAAAAAGAAAAGTTAAAAGGAGTTAACTCTGTTTCAATGTTGGTTGTGGCGCTCCTGCAGAACCCATACGATTGTTGTGAGGACACAGGAATGACAGGGCTCCACAACACCAGAACAACTCCAGATAAAAATGACAAATACAATGAAGTAAAAATCTGTTTAAAAATGATTTTTAAAAAACAGTTCAGTCTGGTGAATGACACAATTAGATACGGTCTTCGACACCGGAAGACATCATCAAACATTGACACCAGGATAAAAGATCTGGCAAAGCAGCAGCTTTTAGCAAAGGGGTGGAGTCAGTCACAGACAGATCACATGCGGTGGCCAAGCGTGCTTGAATGCTGCACTTGACGGGGAAAGAAAAAGCGAAGAGAGAGAGAAAAGAAAGAGAGAGAAGAAAAGAGTTCAGAAAAGCTTAACAACATTTAGGAGTTACTGGAGGTCTGAACTCAGTTAGTTGGCAGTCTGTGGGTTAACTTCTGAAAGCCTGCAGACACCTGCGCAGCCAGGGAACCAGTGCAGAGAAAGGGGGGG
>NC_050524.1:24895215-24897966 GCF_002922805.2 Oryzias melastigma | reverse complement strand
GAGAAGTTCTCCAAAGAGATGTTCAACAGTTAAGAGAAAAAAGACCAACTGGAGCTGTAAAAGAAATTGTCAAGATTAGATTGTGTAACTTTGTGTTTAGAGGAGTAAAGGTCACAGTAAAATCCTTTAAACAGAGATTAATATCTGTGGGATAGTTAGGAGAGTGCATGTCTTAGATTTAATATTATGAATCCTTCTGGAGGCCTGGGGACCTTTGAGCTGCCGTGCCATCAGTCCTCCAGGTTTGTCTCCAAATTCAAAGTGTTTTTGTCTTAATTTTAAGAGTAAGTTGCTAATCCGGCTGCTCATTATGCAATATATTCACATTTAAGTTTCAATATTTCTTTGTAGTCATCAGTTGATTTAGAATTTTGGTATGTCCTCTCCAAAATAGAGAGAGCACTTTTAATTTCCATGAGACGCCTTTGTCTTTCTTTCTTAAGGGAAGAGGTGTAAGAGATGATCTCACCGCGCATCACAACTTTCAGAGTTTCCCAAAGTGTGAATCTGAGACTTCACTGTTGTCATTAATTAATATAAGTTCTTCCGCTTGGTGGTAATGTTTTTAGTAAATCTGGTGTCGCCTAGAAGGGTTGGATCAATTTCTTTTCTATGTTGTCAGATTATCCTTCAGTCTGGTCAAAATTACCATATGATCAGTTTAAAGACAAAAATGAATAGATCTTTACCAAGAATATGGAATACTTGGCCATCAAAAATGCCACAGTGTCAAAAATATTGGACTGGGGGTGGGGGGTGGGGGGATGTTGTGTCGGCATAACAAGAAATCTACTTTCACCTCTGCTTGTCAGGGGTGAATATTTGAATGGGCCCTGAATCACTTTGTACTGGAAAATTGGGCCCCAGTGTGAAAAAGGTTAAGAACCTCTGATAGTCAAAACATCCGATTAAATTAAACTCATCTTATTTGCAGATGATACCATCATACTGTTTTTTGACAGAGACATCCAGGAACTCCTCGCCAAAGTGACCAGAGGAATGTATAGTCTAAAGGACTGGTTTGATAGGAACAAGCTATCCTGTCATTTGGACAAAACTAAAATCATGTTTTTTGGTAAAAAAATAATACAAAAGAGCAAATGAAGATAAGAATAGCAGGACTAACATTAGAAACAGTGAATCATATCAAATTCTTGGGTGTGACAATAGACGACAAGATTTCCTGGAAACAGCATATTAGTTCATACAAAGAAAAGTATCAAGAAGTATTTCAGTCATGGCCAAAGTGAAACATATTCTGAACCTCAGATCACGCCAGATACTGTATAATTCTCTTGTGTTGCCGTACTTAACCTACTGTTCAGAAATTTGGGGAAGTACAAACAAAACTTCTTTAAAACCACTGTGTTTGTTACAGAAAAGAGCAGTAAGAATAATTCATAATGTAAGTTATCGCCATCACACTAATCAATTATTTCTTCTATCAAAGAAACTAAAACATTTCAATTTAATAGAACACAGAATACTTCAGCTGATGTACAAAGTAAGACATAATCTACTCCCAGTACATCTACAATCAATGTTTTCTGACAGATTGGGTGGGTATAGTTTAAGAAAAGAAAATAATTTCAGAGTACTAAAAGTACGCACAACAAAAAAGATCTTTTGTACAACAATAAATGGAGTGAAGCTATGGAACAATCTGAATGAGCAACAGCATAAACCACTTTAAACAAAAACATAGAATATTAGTCTTCCATAAATATAGTAAGGAAGAAGAATGACAAATCTAATGTAGTGATACAGGTGTTGACTGTGAAGTATATAATTCATATAAATTAATGTTTTGAGTGTATTATTGGTGAGGTTGACAGAGGCTGGGTGTTGAGGTCCCAGGGAAAGATTTATGGGAAGGGAAAGCATGTGAATGGTAAAGCTGGTATATTTGTATGCATGTACGTGTTTGTGTGTAGATCTTTGTGTTTGATTATATGGACAGATGTTTGATGAAAAAAGGATACTTAATTTCCATTTCTGAAATAGTTTATATTATAGATTAAAATGAAGATATATTGTTAGGGGATATGATTAAAAAAGTTTTTTAAACTTCTTCCTACTCCATTTCGAACTTCAAAATTGTGGTGTAATATTTGTATTTATAATTTATAGAAACATTTTCCGTGGTTTTCTTGTTTTTTACCATGTACGCATGCATTTTTCGAAATAAATGACTAACTAACATGTACAAATGGCAATAAACTCTCTTAAATCAAGAGGAATGCATGACGACTCCACTTCACCACATTTCTGAGCGTGCAGATCTCCAAAGACCACTCCTGCTCCTCAGAGAACTCCTGAGATTGCTAAGGAGTTTTCAGACTTTTGGGGACTCCACAGGAACTCTGGGACACATTCATGTTCACAAACAACACAACCAAGCTGACTATCTCCACAACATGACTTTTGATAACCTGGTTGAGATACCTCGTTGCTTTCCTCACTGGGCACAGATAAAGGTCTGAGCTGATGTCCATGTGCTGGTTTTCATTAAGATAAATCAACTGTCATTTTTAGATCTACAGATCTGAAGAAACATAATGGACAAAAAATGGCATTTAGTCTCACCACAATATTTATGAACTATTTCAATAATATCTATTTTCAAAATTGGTCAACGTGCAATAATTCAGACTCTTCAAATTGCTCTTGCACTACAGTGAACCTGCACCTTTCTTGTACTTTCATCATTCTATATATATATATATATTTTTTTTCTAATGTTTATATTTT
>NC_050524.1:24886819-24894559 GCF_002922805.2 Oryzias melastigma | reverse complement strand
AATAATTTCAGAGTACTAAACAACAAAAAAGATCTTTTGTACAACAATAAATGGAGTGAAGCTATGGAACAATCTGAATGATGAGTTACGAATGAGCAACAGCATAAACCACCTTAAACATAAACATAGAATATTAGTCTTCCATAAATATAGTAGGGAAGAAGGATGACAAATCTAATGTAGTGATACAGGCCGTTGTTGATACATGTTTTGACTGTGAAGTATATAATTCATATAAATTAATGTTTTGAGTGTATTATTGGTGAGGTTGACAGAGGCTGGGTGTTGAGGTCCCAGGGAAAGATTTATGGGAAGGGAGAGCATGTGAATGGTAAAGCTGGTATATTTGTATACATGTATGTGTTTGTGTGTAGATCTTTGTGTTTGATTATATGGACAGATGTCTGATGGTACTTAATTTCCATTTCTGAAATAGTTTATATTATAGATTAAAATGAAGATATATTGTTAGGGGTTACCAAAACTGGTCATTCATGCGATTACGGAGATTACTGGTTAGATTAGTAACAGATCAAAAACCATTCCTTACTCAACAAGTGACAAAATAACCTTCCTGACATTATTTATTCATTATTTGGAATCATTCAAATAACTGCAGATATTTTCTCTCTGTTCTACCGCTGCAGCTGTGTTGCTTTTCTTGATGAAAATGTTCTCCTATAGTCGCATATGCTTGCAGGAACTTATCAATTTCCCTCCCCGGAAGTACGTAACTCAGCTGTTTGCTCCCGTTGCCATGGTGAATCATGCTGTCTTTGCTCCATTGATCGGGGCTTTTAATGGTCGCGGCGCTCACACCTGATTCTGGTTCTGACAACTTCAAGTTGATTGATTCAAACATTTTCAGCTGTTCTGGAACCGAAAACCCTGAGTTTGAGAATTTTGAGTCCAGTGACTCTAAGTTCAGGTTTGAACTCTAAATTTGTTGAACCTGCTCCTTAGAATGGGCCCCTGGCAGTTTCTAAAGAAAATGACCATTGTTTGTCTAGATTGAAAGATAGAGATGTAGATGACGGCAAACAGTGCAGTAGATTGCATAACAATGAGTATCTCACTATGTGCATCCATCTTTGAAGAAGTCTGGATTATTTTTGTGGGAGAAATACAGACACACGGATTTTGTCTGGGATGACGTCCTGGAGGGGACTGCAGCGGCAGAGCAGACACACTCAGCGGCAGGCGGAGCTTCAGGAATCGAGTTGTTTTACTTCTGGGTATGAACAACTCACAAAATATAACAAATATTTAATCAATTATTTGTTTTTTAGTGTTTCAAAGGTAATATATGATCATATATATGGATATAGTTCACCCTGAAAGGCTTAAGAAAATCATGGTAGGGCCCCTTTAAAATTGACAGGCAGCCAATGAAGGGTAGCCAGGAGTAAGGACTGTGGTCTAGAGCTGGGTCGAAAAAATGGATTAATCGATTTGAATTGATTTAAGCTAAACAGATCAATAATCAATACATATAAATATAAATCGATTTATCACATAAAAGCTAAAGTCTGCTAACTCGATGCTAACGTTTAATGGAATTTCCCATTGGATGGCTAATGCTAATGTTCGATCAACCTAAGCATAAATTATAATCGATTCCCCGATTACGTGACCGAAAACACACAGATCAATGTAGTGGGCCGACGGAGCAAGGGTGGGTGGTTTTGGGTCTAAAAACACAATCAATGAAAGAGAGTTGGCGACAAGTCAAAATGGACGATGTCAAATTGATCGTAGAAGCTGTAAATAACCACAGCTGAGCAGAAACGTCTGTCAAGCATGAAAAAGTACACGTCTGGTGTGAACTGAACAACGAAGAATGTCCGTTACCGATCTATGCTCACGAAAGACATCTCGATCTAGAATTTGCTGGTTTAATGCATAATAAACAATTATCCTCTGCGATTATCAGGATATTTTTGAGCTGCTTCTGAGTCAGCTGATGCCATTTCTCTATGCAGGCTTGCTGTGAGTGCACGCAACTGTGTGTGTAGGGGTGTTATTTTGTTCACAAACTGTGTTTTTTGTAAATGTACAGCATTTTGAGATGTACTTGATATAAAAAGTGCTTCATAAACTAAATCGATTTGAATTTGAATTCAATTAAAGACAGTTTTGGTCTCTTACATCAATAAAATGCATCCTCTCTGGATTTTTACAACATGGAGAGAGTCGACATGACCCCATTGAGTCACTGCTCACAGTGACTCAATAGTGACTCAATGATCTGTGTTTTTTCCCTGTATGCAAACTGGTGGGGGAAAAGTCCTGGTAGTGATGTGGCTACAGACTAGCTTTTCAAAGCACTTCATGGCTGTTGCAGTGAGAGCCGATGGTCTGTAGTCATTGAAGCTGGAGATGTGAGGCTTCTTGGGCAGAGGACCAATGGTGGAGGACTTCAGGCAGACTGAGACGGTTGACTGTGCCAGGGATTGGTTGAAGATCTTTGTGAAGACTGCAGTCAGCTTGTCAGCACAATCCCTCAGCACTCTTCTCCGGACGCCATCAGGACCAGCAGCCTTCTTCGTATCAACAGCACACTGGGTACTACTCACCTCATGCTCATCCAGGACCAGGACTGTGCTGTTGTGGGCTGTTCGGTGAAACTGAGGTGCCTGTGGTGTTGTGACACAAAGCAGCAAAGATGTTTAAGTCCTCTCCCAGTGTGAAGTCACCTTCAGCAGCTCTGAGGTTGGTCCTGTAGTTTGTGAGGTGCTGGAATCCCTGCCACACCTCCTGGCTGTCATTGTTGTCGGGGTAGTGTTCAATCTTCCTCCTGTAGTCTGCTCTGACCTCTCTAATGCCTCTATTCAGGTTGGTTCGTGCTGCGCGGTAGAGCTCTTTTTTATTGGACTTGTAGGTGGTGTTTCTCCTTCTCAGAAGCTGTTTGACCTCCCGAGTCATCCAGGGCTTCTGGTTGGGGTTGACCCGGATTCGCTTAACCACTGTGACTCTGTGTATGCAGTTCAGTAAGACAAAAAAAACAACATGCTAAAAGAAAATATGAGGAAAGAGAACAAGCAATGGTTATTATTCTGTTAACTGTAGCTTTTCTTACAGTTCCAAACGTAACCCTCCTCCTTTATCCGGGCTTGGGACCGGCAAAGTGCTTGTAAAAACACTCTGGCGGAGTTAATCATTCATTCATTCATTCATTCATTCATTCATTCATTTTCTTGACCGCTTTGTCCCTTTCGGGTCACAGGGGTGTCAGAGCCTAACCTGGCAACTGTCTCAGGGCCTCAATCACACACATCCACTCTCACATTCACACCTAGGGGCAATTTAGAGTCACCAATTAACCTATGAAGCATGTTTTTGGACGGTGGGAGGAAGCCGGAGTCCCCGGTGAAAACCCACGCATGCACGGGGAGAACATGCAAACTCCACACAGAAAGGTCCCAGCCGGGATTCGAACCGGGGCCTTCTCGCTGTGAGGCAAGAGCGCTAACCACTTGCGCCACCGTGCAGCCCCTCTGACGGAGTTAGTTTTTTTTGTTTCTACATTATCTGGAACACAACTGGCTGGCCCTTGGCTGAGATGTTTACTGCAAGATTTACTTCAGCCAAGGGTGATGCTGAATCTGTTCCAGTGTAGGGCGCGCTCCTGGGTCTCTGGTGAAACACTCTCTCAAGAAGTCTTTGCATTCTTTGGAAAGATTGTGTTTGATTTTTGTCTTTCTTCTTATAAAACTTGATGAATTGAAGTGTACGATGTGGAGGCAATCAAAGAGGACAATTCCCATCTGCCACACTGTTGTGGGTCCAGCGCTGTATTTGCGTCGAAACATCCATTCTGGAGGGGCATGACAATTGGTGCCATAGAACATGTCATGATTTGAATTTATCTCTGCGAAGGAGCTGAGTCCAAAGTCAATGATCCGAACCCGTGGGGCGCCTGAACAAATCTCTATCAAGATGTTCTCCGCTTTGATGTCTCTGTGGAAAATCTTTTCCTCTTGAAGGTAAATAGCTGCCTCTACTAGTTGTTTCAGAATAATCTTGGCTTCACTTTCTTTTAGTGGACCTCCGTGTTTTTCAATGTAGGTCCTAAGATCGGATGCTGGAATTGGCCTCTCTAAGACTAAAATCAGCTCGTCTGGCAGCTCGTACCAGTCTAGCAAGGTGATAGGTGCTGTGCTGCCGGCCGAACTTGATGTTCTAGACTGAAGTTTTAACATTACAGCCACTTCCACAGAGATCGCTTGTCCATTCTCATCAATGTGTTGGCAGAGAATATTTTCGTTTGGAATGTGCTTGATGGCAACTGCTAACATATCTGATTTGCGATAGCCAGCAAACACAGATCCACAACCACCTTTACCGAGTGGATTCAGTTCCACATATTTTGCATCAAATTTGAGCTTTGGGTCGTCTTCTTCATCTGTGCTTTCTTTCCTTCTTTTGCTTGGTCGTTGTTCCAGATCACATGACTTTCTCTTCCTGCTACCAACAAGCTTAGTGGGTGGGGATTCATCTTTTTGAGGGGGACACTCAGGTTTTCTTCTTTTCTTTGCCGGTGATACAGAGTCTTTGTCATCCTCAGAGATTTTCCTTTTGGTGCCTTTTTGTTGGATTTTGGCACCAACTTCAGATTTCACACCCTCCTTTTTCAAGTCACAAGACAAAGGTAAATTTGGAGGGTCGGGAGCACGAAAAAAGATTTTCTTTAAAATGTTGCAAAGCTGTCGAAACATGGCTTTCAAAGATGTTTTCAACACGGAAACGTGATTGAAAATTGGGTCTTTAAAAAAGTCTGCAAATGTCTGTAAATTCTCAAGGATAGGAACTTTTGGTTTGACATCGCTATGACATCATATGATTCAATTTGAGGTCATGCTGCCTATCTGTATAATATATAACATAATGCCTGTGACATCATAAAGACAGGTGACATCATAGGCATCTGTGATGCAATTTGAGGTCACATTTTTGTAACATGATAAAGACAGTTGGGCAGCAACACAGTGGTTAAATTAATTAAAATCCCCTTCCTCCTCTCCGTCTTGGTATTTGCGGGTTCTCAAGTGAATGCAATGTCTAGATCACAAAAGGGTTTGGATTTAAGATCAAATGTACATGTGCCATCAAAATGTTTAAATCACATTATAAACAGAAATATAAAAACGTCATGCCCCATTTTAAAATTTCTTAAAAGCTACCTTGAGTAATATGTGTTTTGTTTAGTTTATTTAATTCCACCAAATTCGATGTAAATAGTTTTTTAATGAACATTCCTACCTGGGTGTTAGTCTGTCCGAGGGTACTTGAACTCATCACGGTGACGCAGCAGACACGTCTGAGCATGCGCACTCAGACAGCTGCGGGCTGTACCTGAGATTGTTATTTTTGCTGTGTCCAAATTCAGCTGCTGCGTCCTCCTGAGGCCGTGGCCTTCGCGATTACCGATGGCCGTGACCTTCGTTAGCGGGTAAGACCGGATGTTAAGTGCTGTGAATTTGGACGGTCTAGCCTTCATAATTCCCGCCGTTAATCAGCTAATGCCCTGTAGCCTAGCTTGAAATCGTGAGTTCACCGCGTGTTGGGAAGCATGGAGATCAAAATTATTCAGTCATATCTCCTTCAACTTCTGCTTTTGAAGGAGTTGGAGCAAATGTATCGCCGTCGAAGATATTTGCTCTTTTTCCGGCTCAGACAAAACGATGCGCAGGTACTGTATTAAAATAAAATAAACACACAAGAAGCTCTTTTAACTTATTAGCTTTAGCTAGTTTAATGGATGTATTTATTTAGCAACTACATTACAGGTTATAAATTACAATTACTGACAAATGTGTGGGTTTGAAACTGTTTTGTGGCAATGATCCTTTTTATTTATTGTTTCACAAAAATGATCACAGTAAATCTGAGTGTATGTACCTAGCCTCTTTGGAGCATAAAAAATATGTGCAAAATAACTAAACTATTTTTATTTTTCTATTAATCAGATTACAATAGTGTTAAATGTTTATTTTATCTTCTGACTTAAATTGTATGCATACATTATTTTTAATAATAATTACTAATCTTTTTTTAAATCAGTAAAATTTGTATTTAAGTATTTAGTTGTTCTCATGTTCACCTAAGTATGATGTTGTTTTATAGTGTAAAAAAACCCATAAACCCACATATTTTTACTGAAAATGTATTTCCTTTTGTATTTCTTTTTAACTAGACTACACCACTCTACTGCAACATTAACTTGAGTCTCCCAGTCCTGGACCGTTTTTTCAAAAATGAAGATCCAAAACCAGACTTCCGGCTGAGCAGGAACTCTCCTGCAGTCCTCCTGAACCTCCTTGATCAGGATCGGCGCCATGGATGGGGTGCTGTGATCGAGACCCTGGTTTTTATTTTCTGGTTGGCGAGCGGAGCATCCTACAGGGTGGTCTCAGGAGTGTTTGGGATCTCTCGTTCCACTGTCCACTGCATCGTCCACAGACTCACTGAGGAGGTGTTGGCCATTCACCATAAGGTCATTCACCTTCCAAAACCCCCTGAGGACCTGGAGGTGGTGTCCCGTGGGTTTGCAGGGCTGGCACGGCACAGAGCTTTCCTCAAAGCTGCAGGTTCCATCGACGGATGCCATATAAGGTCAAACCTCCTAGCGGCCCTGATGGCCACTGCTACAGAAACAGAAAACTGTTCCCCTCCATCATCCTGCAGGCTGTGTGTGACCATCGGGGCTGCTTCATTGACACCTATGTGGGCTGGCCTGGGTCGGTGCATGACTCCAGGGTGCTCCGCCACAGTCCACTATACAGGCAGACGAGGTCTACCCTCCTCCAGGGCACTTCATCCTAGCAGATGGTGGATACCCGTGTCTCCAACGCCCACTCCCCCTCATCACTCTCCACAAGCTTGTGAACGAAGGTGTTGCAGCCCAGTGCTTCAACAGTCATCATTCCAAAAGCGCCCTCGATTATAGAGCGTGCTTTTGGAATGATGAAGACAAGATTCAGAGGCATCTTCCTGCAAGTGCTGGAGGTTCATCACACCTTTGTACCTCATGTAAGTGAACATATAGCAGCATTTTATATATTATTTGGAATATATTAATTTTCTATTCTCTTTCTATTGCAGGTTGTCACAGCTTGCGCCATCCTCCATAACATCTGCCTTTGTGCTGGTGACACTGTGGCACTAGAGGGTGAGGTGGAGGAAGATGTGGGAGATGATGAGGGGGAGCCTGGTTTGGAGGCCAGCAGTGGTGCTCTCTGGCAGGACCAACAGTCTGCTGAGGTTACTGCCCTGGAGGAGGTACCACCAGACCACGATTACTGTTAACAGGTAATTAAAGAAGAAAGTTATTTATTAAAAGTTTTTTTTTAATTAGTTTTTTTGTTTGTTCTACAAAAGTATTAAGATTGCTCATGTATTATCTCATATTTATGTATTAATTAGGGCTGTCAGATTTGTCGCGTTAATTTGACATGTACATGACGGCGACAATTTTTTTGACACATTAATCGCGTATTTTCTCATACATGCCTTTCCATACCGCGCACGCGGGCGTCCTGCCCTCTAACTCACCGGCTGCTCTCACTAGATCACGGGCGGGTCTCCAACCTGCGAGCTAAAACCGGCCAGCGCTAGGACCTGGAGAGCTCCTGCACCCTACCCCGGCTCCGGTTCACGTCCAGTACCACGTCTGGTGGTACCGGCTCGTGTCCGGCGCCGCGTCCCGAGAGCTGCGGACCCCCGACGTTCCGAACAGCA
>NC_050524.1:24879935-24884038 GCF_002922805.2 Oryzias melastigma | reverse complement strand
ATGTCCCTTCAATGCCCCACCCACCAATTTTATCTGCACCCTTTAGTACACACACCTCTAATACCACAAAAAATACACTAACACACACACATACATCACACAAGGAAGGTGGGACCTTCGACCTTCAAGTCCCCTACCCCATGGGGGTGGAGGTGGGGGCTCTTCCTGGTGGCCTTGTCTCTTGGGTGCCGGTCTCCTGGGCCTGACGGCCACCTCTCCACGTGGGAAGAAGAATCCCCGAGATTTAAGATCTAGCAGGGGATCAATCTACAACGGAGCCTGGGAGGGTCCATGTGTGGGTTGATATGCAGAAGCGTGTGTGTGAACTGCAGTTGAAGTGTGTACATTTAGACTAGTTTAAATGTGAAGACTATTTTAGCCAGCAGGTATGTTTGTAACTGAGTGTGTGCGTAGACAGGCCCCACCCATTGCAGTTTGCTATTTGTACCTAGTTGTTTTATTAATGCGGTTGTTTTATGATGTTACTTCCCCCTGTTACCATCTTCTTTTTTCTCTAAATTTTCCTTTCTTTTGTGCCTACACCCCCCCCACCCCCCTCTTCTTCTTTTGTCACAACACAACACATTTATCCCACAACACAACACATTAAGCTCAAAACAAGTCTAAATGGAAGTTGGACCTAAATTGGGAGTTACACTGCTTTTATTCTGAAATTTCCACCGGGCTAAGCAGCTAACAGGGAGTTACGTCACAGTTGGTGAGCGGGTATACACATGAAGCTTTTAAGGTCGTAAAATCTTCATAAGTAATTTATGGTAATAATAATAATAAGAATAAGAAGAATCTTTTTTTATCTCTTGTTACGTGGTATTAGAAATGTTTTAACCCCTGCCGTGCCGTGACTACGCCGGTCTGGTTATGGATGCCACCTCATGAAACCGGGTCGAGCGCATTCTTAAGGCACCGTTCTTGAACGCACAACATGCTGCCGGTGTGTGTGTTCTTTAGATGCAGTACCTATACCCACAGGTAGTGTGTGGGCGCGGTCGCGTGTATGTACACATAGGTTAACATATACATATTGAGTCCTATGGCACTTTGTAACAAACACGAGACGCACAAGAGGGCCGTCTTCAAGCAGAAACATATTTCTACTTGGAGTCCCGTTTTTACAAAAGCACTCTGTTATGTCTCATTAGGGCGGCAAATACAGCTTCTACGGTGATTAGAGTACAAATCTTAAATGTGCAAAAACTCTTCAATGACACAGTTAAAAAAAATTCTAATAGTGGGTACCAAGAGTTAAACATTTTCTACCATTAATTATTTACTTCTGAAGATTTTACAATCATCACGGCCGCACTGAAAAAAAATCTGTTGAACTAACATGAAAATAATTTGTACAGCGGTTGCACAAAATTTAATTATGTGTACCAAAAACCAAATTAGCGGTGTTTCCATTACACATATGCCCAAAACTTTATTGAAATCCTTAGAATAAAAAAAAAAACAGTTTCGCAATGACACTGCTTCCATTAAACCATAATTATGTAAAAAAAACACAAACCAACTCATGCAATAAATCATTGAAAAAATGCCGATGGATGAGAGCAAGTATTTTTTTTTATTCGGTAAAAGGGAGCATTTGGGTGACGTCACTGCAGCGTGGCATGCAGCAAAGCTTATCCAGCATCTCAGATGCACATGAGAAGCCTGTTTAGCAGAATCTAAAACCCGTCTCAAGTAAACAGCTGGACCCTTTTTCTGTTTGAAAACATGACAAGTTCCATTGAAGTTTGTCAGAGCCCTCGCAGACTCTCCTTAAAGGAGACGTCTGCGTCTAATTGAGGCTGCAAGCAGCAAAAGTGCAGCTACAGATGAAACAAAGATGAAATCTTGGTTGGTAGAATTAACTTTCTTTGAACAAGTTATGTTTGGCATTTTAAACTTGATGTTTGACAAAAATGATTTTATTATGTTCTTTATAGAAAATTCTACTTTGTTTAACTCACAGATATGTTAAATACTAAAATAAAACTTTTTTTTACCCTCAAATGATGCAGTCATGTTAATATTATAAACCTTTCTAAAATTAAAATGGATATTTACAATTCTGTATATTTTTAATGAATTAATTAATGAACACAAAACGATTTATACTAAGCACTCACAATGTGCTATAACACTGGTTACCTGCAAATCTTGACTTCTACATCAATTCTGTACATCTAAACTAAACTTTTAACAAGTGGATTTTAACAATATTTAAGATGACGGTCGGCTGCGGCGTCCGTCACAATTTGAACCAAACAAAAAGGATTCGCAGTGACGCAGAGGCCTCTCGCACTTTTAATGTTACGAAAAGACTACGGCGCACACAACTGAGCCGTGACGCTGGCGGTGTGAGCGCGGGGTCAGCCCTCACCATCCTTCATGGAGAGCCAGTAGATTTTGTCAGCGAGTACAAATACCTGGGAACCATCTTTGATGACCTGCTGAGGTTCTCCTCCAACACAGACCTACAATCCAGCTAATCAATGCAATTAAACAAAATGATCACAAACACACTACGTCACTTTATGTCATCTTGTATATATATATATATATATATATATATATATTTACATATGTGTAATATTTTTATACTATCTTCTTCTTTGTATATATTGTCTCTTTTATTCAACGTCAGACCTCTCCATTGTACAGTTTTTCTCCCTTTATTGTTACTATTTTTATTTCTCTCTATGCTCCTGTGTCATGTGTAACTTGTATGTTGATTGAAGGCTCTCTCTGCACCTTGAAATAGAATTGCTCCTCGGGGATAAATAAAGTTGTTTGAACTTCAACTCGAACTTCAGTGCATCTGTTTCTTTGAAAGTATGACAGGAAATAAATATCTAATCTAAACAATCTGCTGATGGTTACAAATTTCCCCTAAAGCTTTGCAGATCGTGATTGTTTCAACAAGAGATCTACCAGGACCAAAAGGTTAAAGACTGAAACTTGTGGCATCAGAGGTTACAGACTGTTTTTTTTTTGGTTTTATATCTGGTTTTTGCTGTCAATGCTCATCTATAGTGTTGGAGGCTGGGTTGCATGGTGGAGCAGCAGTTAGCGCTCTTGTCTTGGTTTGAGTCCCAGCTGGGACCTTTCTGTGTGGAGTTTTGCCTTTGCATCCATGGGTTTTTCTGACTTCCTCCCAAAGTCTAAAAACATTCTTCATAGGTTGGTTGGTGTCTCTAAATTGCCCCTAGCTGTTCATGAGTGAGTGATTGTGATGTCTTGCATCAGACTGGTGACCTGTTGACGGTGTAATCCGCCTTTCCCAACAGTAGCTGGTTTGGCTCTACAACCCCAGTGACCTGAAAGAATCCGGAGGGTTCTGAGGATGGATGGTTGGACGGATGGATGGATAGATGTTTTTTTAGGCTTGTGACTTGTTCTTTTCTCACAATTTACATAGATGATTACAGTCTTCTGATATAGATTGGATTTTCCCACTAGATATTTACCAAAAAAGGATAAAAATATATTTAAGAGTGTATTCAAACTAGAAAAGTCATTGGTCTGAACAAGTCTGCTAATACTGATCTGGATCGAGCAGTGAACATTGCGTTTGGTCTATATTCAACTGGACATTTCTGTTTTGAACTAAAGCTTGTAAATAAAACCACATGACTCTCCGGTCATTGGCCAGGAATTATCAACGAGAGAAAGAATAATTGAAGACCTTTGCAATCCTTGTCGAGATATATCACTGATTCGTACTTTATATTTTGCTGACCAATTTTGAACATGTGTAACGTCAGGTTCAACACTTTTTACCTTGGACAGAGGAGGCATTCTGCAAGATGGTTGCTGATAAGTTTTTTATGAAATGGTCGGTAAAACAGTGAGAGAGTTATGTTTATCACATTTATAGTTGCTTTAATGAGCCTGGATTCATCCAACTCAGAGTGAACCGGCGCTCAGTCCAATTGGAAACAAATTAAGACCACCTCATAATATGGGTCAGAGAGCAGTTCCTGGTCCTGGTTCAGGGTCCGCTTGGATGTATTCACTATGAAAATTTGGGGGTCCACAGCCAAGACGAGCCAGAGACGTGGTCCACGGCCAAGAACAGGAGCACAGACTTCTTTCTC
>NC_050524.1:24873288-24879906 GCF_002922805.2 Oryzias melastigma | reverse complement strand
AAAAAGATCCAAACATAAACAATATAAATAAAATGTAGCATTAAATACAAAAGGGGTTTATACAAATATGTCCTTTGTGTGTCCGCAGATCAATAACTCCCTGTTGTGACAGTAAAATCTGTCTAACACTAGAAGCTCTCAGCGAATATCTGTTTGCTCAGCTGTTGGACAGAAGTAAAAAAAAAAACAGCAACAGGAGCACAGACGATCCACCAGGAATCTGAAACCAGCACTGGTATTGAGACAAAAACGAAACTCAAAAGTAATCAAAACAAGCAAATACATTAAGAAGACAAACAAAAGAATTCATTATCTACTCAAAGACACAGTATATCAAACCTAAGGTTATTGGTCATTCATTATTTTTGCCAAATTTGGGGTTTTGTCTTGTTTGGATATTTTCTTCTTGTGCGTTTTTTTTTTTTTTTTTCTAAGATGAACTCTCTTAGTTTATCTGGTCTGCCAGTAGGGGGCAAACAACTAATTTGATCTATTTTGGTGAAATAATTTAATAGAATGAACAACAAAATATTATAACTAACCAGCAATTTGCATATTTGATAGATGTTTACATTTTTGGGGAAAAAAACAGAAGAAAAAATTGGAATATGAGTGGATTCTGCAATTCAAGCACTGTTTCTTTCCCTCTAAACAATGCTGGAAATACTGGAAAACCAAACATATCCGTCACGGTGCTAGATTTGTTTGGATATGATCCCATCATTGCAAACAGCACTTGCGATTCCCCCCAGCCTTTAAATGGAAGACAGAAGGCAAGAATCATTTGTGTCGTTGAAAGATTGTTGACTTGTTGGTGCTTCGTTTGCTGGGATTTTAGCAGATGACAACGACTTTCCCTTTCCCTTCCAGTGAGGCGAGGCAAAACGGGGCCAGGAGGCAATTCTCCCAGCTTCAAACCTTTGCGTGATGTCGGCTGCATCAAAGCAGCACCACGACACCTCCTCAGAGAGAGCCGGGGGGAAACCGCCAGGGGGATGAAGGTCTATCTGCCTCTCTCTTCCTCCTTGCATCCCTTACTCCTCCAGTTCAAGACAGCTGTCAGTGGGAGTATGCCGAGGCCCTGCACCCTGTCAGCGAGAGGGGGGGGTGGATAGAGAGATCTGAATGTGGTGACAGTGGAGTGATTAGTCCGTGTACAAAGTAGAGGGGAGGACAGAAGCATCAGCAGAAACAAAGGTGGGGGGCAAGAGCAGAGAGGGGATGAAAGATGGGACAAATAGAGACATAGGAGGGAATCGCTGGATACAAAATGACTTTCCGATTGAGGAGCAGATAAAAAAACTAAAAAAAGAAGACAACCCCGTTAGATTGCCTAAATCAGGAGTGTCAAAGTCAATCACACAAGGGGCCAAAATCTAAAACACACCTCAGGTCATGGGCTAAACAGGATAAACATTTATTGAACACTCTGAAACTACATTTTTAAAACTTTAAGAAAGCAACTTTTTAACATAATTATAAACTAGATATATAGCATTACCTGTGATAATGCTAGTGTGAATGCTGTAAGCTGAATTTGGCTGCTGAAGATGCAGAAATTGATAGCTAAAAACCCTGAAGCTGATAGCTGAAAACACTGAAGCTGATAGCTGAAAACACTGAAGCTGATAGCCATATAAAATATTAGCTGAATCCCAAATTAACCTAAAAACAACAAAAAAACTTAGGTTGGCCAAAACAGTTAGCATGTAACTGAAATATTAGCTAACCTCCAAAATAGCCAAAACATTTTGGTAAATGCCAAAAATAGTCCAAAAAGCTAACAGAATACTAATTATTAAACTTTAAAACCGTAACTTTTAATAATAATAACTAATGATAAAAATGCAGGAATATTATTCCAGAATAAATCAACTTAAACCTTCATATTTTGTCAAAAATATACAAGTTAGAAATGAGCCCAGGATAACACCGGGCCATAAATAACAATAAAATTAAATGATCTGGAGGGCCGGATCCGGCCCCCGGGCCTTGACTTTGACACGTGTGGCTAGAGGCAGAAGATGCAAGATGGGGTTTCTCCTGTAGCAACAGGACAGAGAATGACAGCTCCGACTTTCAGGAGATGCCGGCTCGGCTGCTTTGCTGCGTCAACTGTATTGTTTCTCTTGTGAAGTTTGTCAGAACAAAATTAGTTCAGTGTAACAATTTCCCGACCAGCAAGAATGGCTCATGAAACAAAACAAAACAAAAAAAGTCATTTGCCACTTTCTATGATTATTTTTGAAAATTACAACACAATGGACCATTAGTTTTACCAGGCGATGGAGTTTTTCTTCGCTCCATGTGTTCAATAAATGATTGACTCAAGACACACAAATTGGCTCCAGTTTCTTTTTCTAAATTATTTTTTTAAATATCAATCATTTCATTTGAACTGTCAGTTCTTCAATCTGTCAAATCCATGGAAGTTTTTCCAAAACTAACACACATCCCATTAGTGCACAGCCAAGTCTGCTCAGTAACAGGAGTGCCTGCATGAGCTGCATGGCGCACCACACTGAATGTCACCCTGTGCTAGTGAGGCCAGCTCATTAGCGCCCGCTGTGCTCTGCCGCGGTGCATCATGAATGAAGACAATGAGCTGAGAGAGGCCTTGAGATTCTCTTTAGTGAATCGCCTAAAAAAAGAATCCACATGTTTCTGTTTAAAGACCACTTGTGTTCACTTTTGTTTGACTTATTTGCCGGAGTATGTTTTAAGGATTTTACCTGCTTTATTCACCACGTGCCATTTTGTGTTGTTTCCATGATTTTATCTTGTTTTAACGTTATGAAGGTCTTTGCGAGTCACTCTTTGAGAAAAGGGCTATATGAATAAAGGTTTAGTTACTTACACTCCTATTAAAATGTTTTTTTAACATGTTCTTATGGCATTTTTCTGAGGATATAGACAGAAAATTAAGATTAAAATAGGATTTCTTAGTTCCGTATTTTTCACACTGTTTTCAACTTTGTCATTTATAAGGCGCACCGACATGTACATTGAGTGAGACAAGAGTCAGAGATCAGTCCATCTGTCAGTCCGACTTTATTTACTGTGTTATCAGTAACTCTAGTACTTGTTTGTAACAATACCCATTACTCCCAACTTTGTTTACAACTCCTTAAAAACCAGACTGATATCATAAAAACAATTGTTACTGTAAATACGCTCATTCCTGACCTTGTTAATAACGTCAAAAGCATTCTGTCCTCCCAATAGTGTTTCTAGGCAAAGCTAGACAGATAGCAAACAAAAAAGACGTCCTAGAAAAATGACTTTGAAAAGATGTTCTTTTACAATAGTTACAATTTTCTTATTCGTTTTTTCCTCTTTTTTTAAACTAAAAAAATACAATGCAAACAATGTATGAGTTTCCAATACAATCAATAACCTAAATCACAAGGACAAAGCAAAGATTTGCAGCATTCATACTAAATAAATAGTAATTTGCTCTAAAATTAGCTTAGACTTTTCTTCACTTGTTTTGTACACAACATGGCAACAATGAACTCAGACAACATTTTCATCCAAACATCTTAACATTTGTCTTCTCGTGACGATTAATCACCAAAAACACCCGTTTGAACAAAGTAGCACTACATCCAGGCTTATACGTCAGGAGAAAACGTTTTGTATGAACGTTAGACCTTTCTGTGTTCAACTGTGAAACTAAACAAAACCAAAACTTAGGACCTACAATTCTTTAACTGACCACTAGGAGGTAGTAGTTATATGAGGTCAGCATACGGTCTGACACCTCTGCTTAGCTGCGTTAGCATATTCACAATAACGCCAAAATAGCAATAATAATGTCTATTTAAGAAAGTGACATAACAAATCAAAGGATATTAAAAATCCAGGTTAAATACGTCAGAGGCTAATGTCTATCTCCAGGCAGGTCAATGTTATTGAAGAAACAAAAAGAATACAACTACACATAAGAATTCAAAACATGATGTGAAACAGAGGTAAAAGACAAAATAGCTTTCTCCCACGTATTGTCGTTTCTCTTTTTGCAGTTTTTGGTATTCGCAGATTTTTTTTCAGTCATGTGCCTCTTTCGGTTTATCACAAAAACTCTGACAATTCAAGACACTTTTATGACATTTCTACGTCCGAGGGAAGTACTCCGGGAGCAGAGATGAAGAGCCCGCCGGCCCATCAGCTAACCCCCACCCTCTCAGCGCAGTGTAACTCTCAAAATACAACTAAAAAGTACAATAATCCATATATAATACGCTCTGGATTATAAAGCACACTGTTGTTTAGGGGAGAAATTAAAGTGTTTTCACATCTTCTTGATGATGGAGGACATACATTAAAAATAAAAAGGATTAAGGTTTCATTTATGAGTATTTCTTTATTCAAATTGGGAATCAGAAGCAAACAAAGACATGCAGTTGGAAACAGGTTATAGGTGTGACGCTCTCTGCTCCCTTCCATTCGGATGCATCCACTAACAGACAAATAGATCCATGAACGTCTTTAGTTTCCTTGTCTGAGCTGGAATGTGGATCTAAACTGCGCAGCTGGATTGCTCTGGTATTGATCACCATTTCTGTTGCATTAGTAATGTTAGGTTGGGGATGTGAGGGGTTGTAAGCTAGTGGGAGAGGATGTAGACAAAAGGATGATGGGAAAGAAAAGCAGGTTTACTTCCCACCCACAACTCAGATTATAATTTCTAAAGAACTCTTGTCACACTGGAGAAACTATGTCCTAGACAGCAGTTTTTTTTTTCTTTTTTTGGCTAAAAGCAGCATCATCATAGTTAAAAAAAACACTTGAAGATGGTCAAGTCGGACTTTAAATGTATAAGCGTGACCATCTATATAAGCCTGGTTTTAGGGTGTGATGGACACTGAGGTTTATGATCATCTGCAGGCTGGCGCAGATATTCCTGCAGTGTTAAGGTGAGGAAACCAAATGAAAGCGTGGACACGATGTATTTATTACACCACAGCGTCATACTCTGTGTTATTTCCATCCCTGTTATCACCTGCAGGAGGTGGTGGTAGATGGCGTGCAGGAACTGCTGTGGAGGGTTACACTGTTGCAAACGAGGTGAAAGACAATTTTCTCCGCACTCTATGTGGACAGACCAGCACGGTGTAACATTACATTAGTATTAGAGCGTGCAATGCTCTATTCCCCTGGTGGTGGGTACAGTGGCCTGGTGGGCAAAATGGGGGTTGGTAATGAAAAACATAGAAAAAGGATTCTGGGAAATTGACTATTTGCAGTAGGTTGTAATTTTAAAGATGCCTTAATGAAAAACATTGCCCAATGCAGTCCACTCTCAAACCCAATTCAGGGGAGCACAGCTGTGCTTTTATACACCGTCTTAGAGTAGGGTTTCCTTAACAGCCTTTTCCTTAATATCAGACACATTTCTGCATCTCTGGGCTCTAACAACTTTGATTTGGAGTTGATGTTTGGCCAAAATGGAAAACATATTTTTTTTAAATGCTGAAGAAACAAAGATAATGTGTGAGGACCAAACCTTGCCACTTCCATATCCCTTCTCCACAGGAAATGGAGGAATTACTTTGGTCAGCCGCGTGTCATGCGGTTTCACGGAGACAGGAAGTGAGTGGTGTGAATCAAATCTGTGCATTGTTATTTCTGTGTGTTCCCTCTCTATCCCTGCTAGGACCAGTTTCTTCCCTCCAGAATCCTTATTATCCAGCGGAGATAGTCCAAAAGGAGAAACTTTGAGATGGACTTTGGGTAAAATTGAAAAAGTTGTTATTAATCCCATCACTACATAAACATGCATTCACACGGACAGACAAAAGAAGAGTGAAAAAATGCTTTTAATTTGTATAAAACACACAAAGTTACATATTTACTTATAGGCAGACATGAATATTTCCATTTCAGAGTGCTTTCTGAACCTTTCTATAGACAATCAATGATTATAGTCCCTCTCTAATTATATATGTATCTATTTCCAAAGCATTTTAGCCAATATAAAAAAAAAACTGTTGGTTTCTAGAACATTAGAGCAGCAGGAATTCATTTAAATTTAATCTCTGAGTTGTTGCAGAACTTTTAGCGGGGAGTAAGCAGCATGCCCTCACTTCCCATCATCCCTTTGTTTTAGGGATGTCCCGATCAGGTTTTTTTGGGCCCGATCCGGTTCCGAGTCATTCGATTTTGTGTATCTGCCGATACCGAGTCCCGATCCAATACTTTTATAAGACATTTAAAACATGAATAAACTGAAGAAACAGATTAGTGTTGTCCCTTATTTATATTTCATCAACCTTTTTTTATCATTAAAAACTTAAATAAAACACTTCTGTGAAGTAGCTTTAATAAACAAGTAAAAATACAGCAAATATAAACTAGGAAAAAATACAATTTGCTGTCAGTTTAAAGCATTTTTAAGAGTTATTGATCCCGGAAGTTAGGTTTCTAGCTAGCTTTGTTTACGTTAGCCTTCTGCTTGAGCTGCTGCTGTTTTCTGCTGTATTTTCTGGTGATGACATTTTGTGATCTTTTCATGACATGCAGACTTTTAGTGGAGTATTTATCCGGAATGATAAGATGAAATATAAAGCTCTGATCATAAAGAAAATAATTAAAATATCCGATCCTGATCGGACA
>NC_050524.1:24862165-24867938 GCF_002922805.2 Oryzias melastigma | reverse complement strand
TTAACATCTTTAAAAGTATTGAACATTTTTGACCAAATGTGATTCCTGTCCTCAATTTAAATTCTTAAAAATAAATGATGACTTTGTTTTATCATAAAATTTGATGAGTGTTCATGAATTGCTGATTTAATTATTAGTTTGAATTTATTTGTTTTATTTATTTAGTTATTTTTAAGATTATATGCTTATTTTTTAAGTTCTTAAGACATCACATTTTCGATTTTATTACCACAGTAGTTAATTTTCTTAACTATTATTTCTCTGTCAGATAAATCAAACAGGCATATCAAAGGACAGCTCGGGTCCTAAGGAGTTAAATCACGGCGCTAGCATGTAGCAGTTAGCAGCTGTGCCCGAAGCACAAAGAGCTTCACATTAAAAAGAAACAAAAACTCTGTCTTTTTCGGTTGAAATGCCTTTAGAGGTTGTTGTTTGTGTTAGGACAAACCAATAGAGACACTTGCTGTCAGTTTAAAGCGTTTTTAAAATAGTTATTTGTCCCGGAAGTTAGCTTTCTAGCTAGCTTTGTTTACGTTAGCCTTCTGCTTGAGCTGCTGCCGTTTTCTGCCTCGTTTTCTGGTGATGACATTTTGTGATCTTTTCATGACATGCAGATTTGGAGTGGAGTATTTATCCGGAATGATAAGATGAAATATAAAGCTCTGATCATAAAGAAAATAATTAAAATATCCGATCCTGATCGGACAATGGAGTCGAGTCCCCAACCACGTGATCGGCCCCGATTTCGGATCACGTGATCGGATCGGGACATCCTCACTTTGTTTACACTTTCTCCCACTAGCTTAGCCCCTCACACCCCCAAGCTAAGAGCGGTGCAACAGAAATGGTGAATAAGATCCTGATTCTAGCTCAGACGAGGAAAATGAAGACAGATCTATTGGTCTGCAAGTGGATTCATCAGAATGGAGCGGAGCAGCTGGAATCTTCGACATCGCAAATACTATCTTTTTAAACATAATTTTTTTTTGTCCTGATTCAAAACTATTTGAACTGTGTTCCAATGATGACAATGTTTATGGTTTATTAAAAAATTACATTTAATCATTGTTGAACGCAATACATTGTGGTCTATATTTGCTAATGTGGTGAGCATTGATCCACACTAGTTTTTCGCCAAGACTTCTGGGAAATTTCTAGTGAACTCGATTTTGGAATGGTAGATTCAGACAGCACTAGAAAATGCCAAACACACTTTATAGTAAGTAGTGAAGGAATTCAGATAGAGCAAGTGTCTTCAAATTTGGACGTTACCACCACTCGATGATGTCATCTACATTAGCGAGCCGCTGCTAGCACTTGGAAAACACACAACAACATTGGTTTTGATTTAGTATTTATTTAAATCGGAACAGTGCATATTGATCAATGTCTAAGCATAACAAAAACATGAATATGCCAGAGTTAGCACAAGTGCTAATTTACTAGAGCTGGATATGGATTATAAGTTCCTGAAACGATTCGATTTGATTCACAAAAGCCTGGATCGATTCAATGCAAATTTATTTTAATTCTTTCAATTGTTCGATTCCGTTTTGAGTTTACACATTTATACAGATTTGTTTAGAAATACATTAATAATCTACTGCATGTTTTGAATATACTTATATTATTGTTAACTGTTGTTATTAGTGGCCTTTTGTCTTCTGCTTATTTTAAAATTGTATAATTTTGACAACATTTTTTTAATGGAGAGTAAAACATTGAAAGTTTTTTAAGGTTTAAGTTGATTTATTTTGGAATAATATTCCTGCCTTTTAATTATTCATAATTATGTAAAAAATTACGCTTTTAAAGTTTTATAAATTGTCATTCTGTTAGCTTAATGAGTTATTTTGGCATTTACTAAGATTTTTTAGGCTGTTTTGGAGTTTAGTTTATATTTCAGCTGCTAGCTGTTTTGGCTAACTTAGACTTTTATTTTTACTTTAAAGAAAAAATACTTTAAAGTGTAGCTATTTTTTTACTTGCTACAGCTGTTTAGGCTATCCTGCGTTTAAGTTCATAATTATGCTAGAAAGTTACAGTTTTAAAGTTTTATAAATGTAGTTTTTGGGTATTCAATAAATGTTTATCCTGTTTGGCCCACGACCTCAGGTGTGTTTTGGATTTTGGGTTCTTGGAGGAGAAGGAGTGCATTTGCTGTCCTGTCAGAAACCATGTTGACATGTTGGGTTTCTCTCCTGTGGGCTTTGCTGCTTCAGTCAAAGGTTTCCCCAATTAACGCTCAATTTTGTAGCTTCTTAGAATATTTTCACGTTTTTATTATCAACTCAATTATATATTTTATTATTATTATTATTATTTTGTCAAAAGTGCAGCTGTAGAGGATGTCATCGTCTCAGATCTGCAGTGGTTTGTGCACATTTTCTGGTTGCAAAGGGTTTTTGGATGGACAACAGCTCCACCAAAAGGAGGAGTTTTTACCTTCTGAGAAAAGCAGGTTAAACCAGGCAGAAGTCTGTCTCCGAATCTGCTGGGGGGGTTCACACGATTTCAGTTTAGGGTTTGTGTAAAACATTTTTTTGTTGCCGCTATAAAACTGAAATTTACTGATGCAAAAAGAAAAAAAACATTATTACTGTTCTATGTTTTAAACAAAGATGTAACCAATTAACGTCCATCCTGTTGTTATTTTAATTTATGACATTTCTGAAGGGAGTTCTGATTTGTTGGGTGAACTGCTGAGGTTTTACGCACTGCTGTTCTGGGATGATGTGAATCTGCATCCCGCTGAAGACTTTCTCCGAGATTCTCCAGGGTTTCTTCACCACAATGGAGGTTCTACCCGCTTTCTGTGGTGGATGCATCCTCCCTGCATGGAGGAGCCCGCAGCTTTGAGTGAGCTGGGACGCTCCGCAGACTGCGAACAGGAGGAGATGCGGGAGGGTGGGATGAGATGAGGAGACGAGAGAGAGAGGAGGAGGAGGAGGAGGAAGAAAGTGCCTGAATCCATCTCTCTCCTCCCTGTGACGTGGCTCGCCGTGGACCCGCGGCTCTCCGGTCCCGTCTCAGCAGAACCCACTTTGGCTTCCGTCCCGAGCGTCCACGCGAAGCGCGGTACGAGAGAGCGACGCACGGCCACGCAAGAGGGGCGGGGGAGCAAGGTGCGCTGCGGGCACCCGCTCCTTCTCTATCCACTCCACGCGGCCCGCCTCGTCCCGCATCCCTGAAGTGTGTCAAAAGAGCGCGGAGAGGAGAGAGGAGCGCATCCCTGAAGCGGAGGAGCGCATCCCTGAAGCGGAGGAGCGCATCCGGAGCGCGTCCCCTCGGGCCGGATCCCCCGCCGAGAAGATGCTGAGATTAGTCTGCGTGCTGGCCGCGGCGGTTTGGGGGCTGAGCGCCGCTCACAGCAAAGGTAAGGCAGCTGAAGGGCAGTTTGCTCCGCATGGCACCGCGCGCGCGGGGGGGTTGCAGAAGGATGTCCCTCTGACACAGATAAGTCAGCGCAGATCGCTGCTGATTACAGCTGATGCTCTTCAGAAAAAGTCCTGCAGCGCCGTCCCTCCCTCTGGACTATCATCATCAAATAACTGCGCACCTCTGATGACATTTGAAGTTTTTTTCTGCATCAAATAATAGAGAAATGTCTGCGTGATTCATGTGTTTGAGATATGATCACCCAGCACCGTTAGGTCTAATGATATCTCCTAACATTTCCAGCAGCGTTACTCACATTTTTGTCAAGGATTGAGGTTAAAAAACACACATGTGGGGATTTTTTAAATTTGAGGCAAATTCCAGTTTTGAAGTTGAAACAACTAAATCTTAAGAAAGCATAAAGACCCTCCTTTCAAGAAAATATTTGTATTAGGAAACTTTTTCAATAGGACAGTCATTTGTATCACCTCATTGGCAGATTTTTTGCTTAAGGATTGTTTTTTTTTTAATATGAATCTCTAGTTGCTTTTGCAGAGTTTCCCTGATGGATGATGGTTAGGATTTGGGCCAGCAGCTGGAAATATAAGTTTGCGTCAAACACTGATACTGGAGTTTATTTATCTTTGTTCTGATGTGAAAACACAGAGAAATCTGCCCCAGATTGTTGCCATTCTGTTGCATGGATGCCAATTACAAACAATTTTCTAATTTCCTTTCTTTTCTGGTTTGATTTCTCTGGAGGTTGACTATGGAAAAATCTAAAGCTGCAGAAAATACTCACAGCTTCCTCACATGCAGGAAGAATTCTGTCCGTCAAACACAGATCAATTAACAAATGTGTGCTCCGGTCTCCTAATTGCTTCACAGCTTTGCTTTCCTTGACTGTCCTGCTGCTCCACTTTGACAAGTGTGCCGTAGGTAAGCCGGTACATTCGGCAACAAGTTCTTCCTAATAGACTCCCTGTAGACCTGTGAAGGCTTTTACACCTTGGAATAACACGGTGACACCTGTCAGTCTGGCCTTGAAGCAGAAAGACACCATTACTGCGATGAGCTGGCGGAGGTGCTGTCGGCTGGCTGGCTGGCTGGCGTTTGCGTTCTCTTGCTTCACGGGGAGGGAAAGCGTATGCTAGCACACCTGCTGCAGGCCGTCACCTGCACCCGAGGTCAGGCTGCTGTCTTCTATGCAACTGCAAAGAGCAGTCTGTCCACAAGCTGCACTCAGGAGGGAAATGAAACAACATGGACACAAGGTTTTGCATGAAAAGCCTGATCAGGGGGGGGGCGTTATGCTGATTTTTGACCCCATGGTGGTGCATGTAAACACTTTTTCTGTGCTGTGCGAGCCACCGGACCATGACAAAGGTGGTTAGGATTTTGTGTCTATACGGACACCAGTGAAGCTCTGTCTTATGGGGTCCAGGTGGCCCCAGTTTTAATGTAAACATGCCCAGGATAGCAGAAGGGTTACGATGGTTCTGCACATGTCAAAATGATTCATTATGATCAAACGTGTGGCAGGTGTTTTTCAGGGCCATAGTTCAATTTGAATCCAATCTTTGATCAGATTACAGACATTTTGCAAAAGTATACTTAGCTGGTGACTGCATAAGAGAACTGGACTGAGCAACCCCACCACCACCACCCCCTTATGTTACAAACAAGAAGTACCTGCTGGCTCCAAGAAGCCAAAACCCCAAAGACTTCTATAGAGAAATGAACAGCAGTTTCTCAGTCATTGTTCTTCTCAGAATAACCGTTCTTGCTCTACTAACAGGTTCTTGCTAATCATTTTCCTATTTCTTCTACATTTTTTCTATTGTTTAAGTTATGAACTGACCAATCAGATGCCTCAATAAAAGTATGAGGTCTTATATCAACTGTTAAAAGCACTTTCAAGTCTTTGGTGTGTTCCAACAAGCTCACTCCTGACTGGCGAGAAATGTTGCCATAGAATCGATGACTCATATTGACTCAGACAAATCGCTGCTTGATGACCTTGTTGTAAAAAATGGTGACTGAATTGTGAGGATGTAACAATGTGAAAAAAATGATTCAAACTCGTCAACAAGTTCATCGTTTAAATAAAAAAAAATCGGTTTGTCTCCTCCTGTGCCTGAAATGCATCGCTGATGACATTTCTCTGTGCAGACTTGGTGTGAGTGTGTGCGCCTGTGAGTATGTGCGCCTGTGAGTATGTGCGCCTGTGTGTATGTGCGGCTGTGTGTGTGTGCGCCTGGGTGTGTGTGAGCTCCTGTGTTTGTGCCTTTACTTCTCTGGGGTAAGAAAAAAAAAATCGGAATCGTGACTTTAAAACTGAATCAAATCAAATTGTGGCTTGACTGAATGACATTCCTACTAAACTGACTTCATT
>NC_050524.1:24858668-24861715 GCF_002922805.2 Oryzias melastigma | reverse complement strand
AGTATGTGCGCCTGTGTGTATGTGCGGCTGTGTGTGTGTGCGCCTGAGTATGTGCGCCTGTGAGTATGTGTGCGCCTATGTGTGTGTGCCTGTATGTGTGTGAGCTCCTGTGTTTGTACCTTTACTTCTCTGGGGTAAGAAAAAAAAAATCGGAATCGTGACTTTAAAACTGAATCAAATCAAATCGTGGCTTGACTGAATGACATTACTACTAAACTGACTTCATTGGGTTGGAGCCAGAAGCAAACCGTTTTCTTTAGATGACGTCATACTCAGTCCAGTTCACATATAGCCATGGAAGAGAGTCATTTCAGGTGAATAGTCTTAGATAACAGAGAGGTGTTGTGAGGCAGGATGTAATAGTTGTTCCTCCTTAGAGCTTAAGTGTGAGGTAAGCTAATTACTACGGAGCTAAAAGAGGTGGAAAAAAAAACCAAGCACGTCGTACTTAAATTGATTCCCAAGGGCCACTGTACCAAGCAATTAAAAACACCCAAACACATGAGTGCACTCTTTCCATACTTCCTCTATCTGCTGCCTTTTGCTAAATAGCCTTCGCCGCTTTTTACAGTTTGTGTCACAGCAGGCCTAAAATAGAATCTGCGAGTGGGGATGTTTCCTCGTTTCCTAACGCTGCATCTGCTTCTTTATTTAGCCTCCTAAATGACAGGTGAAATAGAAGATTTGTGTCATTCGTGGAGGGGAATCTGCCTCCTTAGTGCCAAAACGGGAATCTGTTTTCCAGATAACTTCAAACTGCCAGTGCTCCTGTTTAGCCACCATGTCATTCCAGAGGAACACGCATGAGCGAGTCTCTTTAATCATCCTGGAATTCTCTCTACAGAATGCACAGGAGCGTGCTTTTTAATGTGTTCCTCCTATCTGTGTGTGTGTGTTTAACCAGACTTAAATCACTGACAATTCTCAGTGTGTGTTTAGGGGTATTTTTTGCTTGTGCGCATGCAGTGAGACTGATAGAGTGAAGCCAACATTTTGACAGTTGCCAAGTATGCAGAAACCAGAGAGGAGGTGATGCGGTTTACAAAGGAATTACTGCATTCACAGATACACGCGGCGGCTCAAACGATTTCCCCGCCGCCGACCGTGTTGCTGCACGACGGCGACAATCCTTTGGCAGCCAAGCAGAAAGAGCTGGAGAGTTTTTGCCAGTTCCGCCCAGAGCCCTGCTTTTGTGTAATTCCGAGCAATATGATCTCTGAATTTAGATAGCTCATTACCAGCACAGTGTTATTTTAACGCAGCCACCCACTGTGTGACACTTTAGGGGGTGAAACCTTTTTGCTGCTTTATTATATCCAGATGAGCAAACTTTACATTTCATTCAGTTACAGAGCGGCAACCTGTTAGGTGTGATGTTCTGACACTGGAAGGCCCTCCTGGCAACAAGCCATGCTGAGTTGGTGTGAAGTTGTTGGATAGATTGAGGCGCTTCTATACTTTTGGATGAATTGTTTGTAACACGGTGCTTTCATGAGGGTATTGGAGGGGCGAAGAAAGCCAAGAGGAATAGTCATTTGAGGTTGCCATTAGCAAATAAAAAGGGGAGTGACAGGGAAGAAAAAGGGCAGATTTATGGTCTCTCTTTGTAACTAGGAAGTGCATTACGGGAGCACTCTATAAATCCTCCAACTAGGCTTTGACTCAAGACGTGGCACAAATCCCATATGGCCGGCTGCAACCGAAGGATGCAGGGCTCAGACCATACAGATTTACTCACAGACGTTAACCGTCGCCTCCTTTTCTGAGGCTCCCAAACTCTCCGCTCGGTTTCAGAAGTGGTGCTTTTATTTTGGGTTTGGAGGAAAACCATAATAATAATTTTAAAAAAGTAGCGTAGCATCCCCACTGCGCCTGGCGTAACCGAGCATTTTGGTGTTCCGCGATCAAAACTCTTATGGTGCATTCACACCGCCAGGCGCAGTGGAGGTGTCAAGTTTCAATGTTAAGCCAATGTAAAGACAGTCTGACACAGTGGGATTGGGGCATCAGACACTGACCTGTGCGACAAGCTTCAACCAATCAGGGGCTCAGCTTTTGGCACCGTACCTTTTCAGTGACTAGATCGTAGAGTAGAAATAACATTCAAGATGGCTGCTCGCTGTGAGGATTTTTGTCATGAACTTACATCCATTTTCTTAACCTACAAGGAAACTGTCCCAGTTACACCCTGGACAGATCGCCAGCCCGTCACAGAGCTCATGGAGCCGGACCGATGGCTACACTAGCTAGCTGCCCGGTGGATAGTTTAGCGAGCTGCGCTGCCCAGATCTAGCGAGGTCTACTGTCCAGGCTGTGGATCCCTGGGCAGCAGCGATCATTCTGTCGGCCTTACGGCAGTTAGCTGCCCGACAGCGCAGAGAGCCGCCGCAAGTGCCGTTGTATCGCACTAGCTTTATGGGTTTATGATGTTTTCTTACCTTCATCAAGAAGAAAATAAAAAGATCCTCCAGTTTTATTTTTATCTTCCCCCTCTCTCAGGTTAGAGCCCAAACTGGACCACAGACAGATGGAGGTAACATTTGAAACGGCCCTCAGGTGCAGTTCTCAATGCAAAAGTGAAGCACACAGAATCCAGAGAAACTGTGTTCATTGAAAGCAAACACAGCGATGTGCTTGCCGGTGTCTCTGTAGAGTTCTCCAAAACATACAAACCCAAGATAATCTCAACATAATCCATGTTTTCCATGATGTGGCAACAAAGAATAACTTTGTCGGATGCTCCGTGGTAGGCGTGTCGAGGACACGGAGTAACTTTTTCATCTTTAACACGATCAACGTCATTCCAGTAGATTGTGAAGGCTCAATGAGCCGCTTTTCTCCTTCACAATCTACTGGAATGACGTTGATCGTGTTATCGGTTGAAAAGTTACAGCAAATCAAAGAACATAAAGTAAATAAAACTAGTAAACAGTAGTAGAAGAAGAAGCCCCTCCCTGCTATTCCAGTGTGAACACAATGGGCTAAACAGGCCTTTCCCTGGTGTGTCCATAGTGTCTAAAGATGTAGTGTTTTTGCTATCCCATTAG
>NC_050524.1:24852241-24858221 GCF_002922805.2 Oryzias melastigma | reverse complement strand
AAATAAAACTAGTAAACAGTAGTAGAAGAAGAAGCCCCTCCCTGCTATACCAGTCTGAACACAATGTGCTAAACAGGCCTTTCCGTGTAGTGTCTAAAGATGTAGTGTTTTTGCTATCCCTTTAGGATAGAACAGGGGTCTTCACCTTTTAAACCTTTGGTTAATAGTGAGCCAACTCTGACTTTATAAATGTCTTCCATCATTCTTGAATGCAGATAATGTCTCTGAATGGGTAACCCTTAGCACCAGCATTCAGAGACAATTCCTTATGAAAGGAAATCAAATCAAAAAGTCTTGGATGGTTTTTGGGAAGAATAATTCTCTGACTGAGCGACTGCACCTCGCTGTGAGGTGTCCTTCCCTTTTCATCCTTTTTTATTTATCGTTTGGTTCATCTGATTGGTCACAGATGACCAGACTCGGCAGCAAATATTCAGCCTGTCAAGGCTTATTGATTCGCCGCACAGACGGAGTGAGAGGATCTGATCAAAGACAAGGCCAGACCTTTTTTTTTTCCCCCAGATTGAGTGTGAAACTCAAGTTAAGATACTGAGGAAAGGTAGATTTGGAGATGGAAGGAGAATGGAGATAAGGAAGTAAAAGAATGTTGTGAAAGCTTCTTTTTTTTCAAAGCAGATTCATTTCTTTTCACTGTCCTAGATTTGCAAATAACCAATAATTTTCTGACATTTTAAGGACTTTTTCTGTGTAATTAAACAAAGGTGCTTCAGAAATGTTTCTCCTGATTAGCAGTTTTTGTGGTTGCAGATGTATAAATGCATCAAACACATGAGGAAAAGTGAAAGAAACAGCAGACTATATAAACATATAAACTCACTTTCTACAACAATTATCTTTTTTTTTTCATAAATGGAATTCAATCTGCGTCGAGCATTTGCTGTGTTAAAAATTCCGTCCTGGGAGAGATTTACAGTCAGTTGACTTTACAGCAGAGCGGCGAGGATGGAGGATGCCAAAACGGGTCAGAAGACCAGCTCTGTGTTTTCAAGCAACTCCTTTTTATGGCTCTTTTTGCATTTTAACGACTTCAAGGAATACTTTTATATTTTTTATTAGAAATTGTAAGCTAGAACATCATTCAACATGAAGAAACTAAATATTAAGGAACCCTCCCCCCTTTTTTTTCTTTTTAAGGGGATTCAGTGATTCTATGCCAGGCTGGAAACCCCTCTTGGATGGGTGTAGCCTTCAAGCCCTGAGGCAGCTCTGAATGGTAAAACCATCATGCCTCACTGATCAATGTAGCTGCTGCAACTTGCAACTAAATCACCCAAGAAGGAAGCCAGTCATGATGTGCAGAGAAACACGGCAGCGCTCCTTTCAGGAACATGTCAGACAACAGTGGACAGATGTTCCGGTTCAGCAGGAGGAAGAAACAGGAATCATGTTTTTCAGGCCAGTCCAAGCAGGACAATGCTTTATTTATTAATATCTTTTTTTGGATTCAAAGGCCCAGAGGCGACTTCTCCTCCATCTAAAGAGAAGGTAACTTAGGCAACAGCAATCGCTGACTCTTAAGCAGCTGAATCCTCCGAGACAGAAACAAACTGGTTGTGCCCTCAGTTAAGCCCTGTTCCGAAATAACTCCAGTGAATTGCTGACTAAGATTTTGTTCATATTCTTTAAAGGGGCTATACTATATTCTTCTTAAGCCTTCCAGAGTAAACTATATCTATACATATGATCATATATTACATTTGGAACAATAAAATACAAATTATTTATAAAATATTAGTTATATTTCGTGAGTGTTTTCCTATCCGGAAGTAAAACGACTCGATTCCTGAAGCTCCGCCTGCCGCTGCGTATGGCTGCCGCCCATTTCATGATGTCATCCTAGAGCCTTTGGCAGCAATTCTGCATTTCTACCACAAAAATAATCCAAACTTCTTCAAAGATGGATGCACATACCATATATCTGCCTTTAGTAGGCCCGGCCATCGCTACACTGCTTCACAACACAAATACACTCGGTGTCTGCACGACTGTGCCGGACCGGGGCGTGTGAGTGTGTGTGGGTGGGGAGGGTCAGAAAGGAGTCCCGCAAACACCAGTTTGAGCTGGAATTTATTGAAGACAGGACACAGCTGGAAGATATGCGGTATTCTGCATCTGAAATGAAAGTTTTTGGCTGATCGTCACTAGCTCAGTGGAGAAATTGAGTGTTGGTGTTAGACTGGGGGCGGAGCTGTCTGTGCAGACTCCTCCTGAAAGAAGAGTGAAGCCATTTGTGCAGTCGGTACTACATGAGAACAAAATCCACAAATTTTAAAATAAAAACTCCAAAATGTTCTGTTTTGATATCTGTTTTCAATCAAAATTAAAGCATGTTTTCATCTAGATTTCATGATATTTCTTTTATGGGGTGGATTACCAAAAATCTGCTTTTGGTCCGGCCCTTCTGTCCGATTTTAGAATCCTTTGTGACCCACATGTCATAAAGTGTCCCCACCCTGGTGTAGAAAAATATTCATTCTTAAATGGGACTTTTATTTAGTTTTATGAACCATACGTTCTAATCAAAAGCCGATACCGGTCCACCAGCTTCAGGTAGTTAACTGTTAAAGTCGTCCCTTCATCTTTGCATTATTGTTGTGTCTGTGTGTGTCCGGACTGAAGTGCGACCTTTTACATCCACTCTCTGCTGATAATCAGCTCTGAAAGGTCGACGTAAGTATCCAGCCTGACTCTAACCATGTTGATTTGCTGTAAGAGCTCTTCTGGATATTCAAGAGTCCTCCTTCCTTCCATCTCCTTTGCCTCTCCCAGCTGTGTGTTCCTGCTTTCTAACCACTTCACTCCAGTTTATTCTCACCAGTGGACTTGTCTTCTATTTCTCAGATGATGACGCACACTTGTACTCTATAACGAGTGTCAGAGGGGCTGCATACTCTCTTCTTTCCTGACCTGTCCCTCTCCACCGGCTGACCTCAGAAGCACTGATCACACACAGAAGATAGCAGGAGGGTTGGAAAGTTGCAGAACTTTGTTTGCAGTAACTCGTAAATCTTGCACCCTAACAAGTGAAGCAATCTCAGCCGAGTTCACATTTTTCAAGTGGGTACGGATACAGAGCAGCAGAGGACATGAATGAGGGCATCTTGCCTTTATGTGTGGGAAACATCTTACTTGCACTTCCTGGGTCTTCACACTACACTTCCCATCAGCCCCTGCTGTCACTCCCAGAAGCCCCACACTCGTTTTCTGTCTCCAATCACTCCAGCAGTATTTAGTCAGAGAGGGAAGTCTTGTTTGTGTTTCTCTGCCTGCATCACTGAGCGTTCTCATCCTGACCTCATCTTCTGTTTCATCTGCTTCGTCTTCAACTCTGATTGCTTGCTGCCTGCCCCGACCCTCGGCTGGACCCTGATCACTTTTAGCTGTTATTCACTCCACTTCTCTTGACTGTACCAAATAAACCTACTACCCTAGGATCCAGCCGTCTGCCTGTTTTTCACAGCTGGCAAGATGGCGCCCTAACACAACATTAAGTTTACCGGATGTGGAAATGTCGCAACTGTAGCTGAATTTGCGTATCTATACTAGAGAATTCTTCTAGACCAGGGGTGTCAAACTCAATCATACAAGGGGCCAAAATCCAAAACACACCGTAGGTCGCAGGCTGAACAGGACAAACATTTTTTTAACACAAAAAAAACGTAAAACTTAAAAATGTTAAACTTTAAAATTGTACAAATATCCCAAAAGATTTTGCTCTCCATAAAATATATCCTGTCACAATTATACTGGATAACACCGGGCCATTAATAATAATATAAAATGATCTGGAGGGCCGGATATACAGTAATTACCCCATATTCCCGATCCGGCACGCGTTCTGACACGTGTTCTAGGGAAAGAGCGTGAACTTCGTTAGAACTTCGTTAGAACTTCGTTAGAACTTCGTTCAAGGACTTCCAGCTTATGATGGTCTGGCGCCATCTTGGGGACATATTGTTGTCTGCAGCCAGGTTCTCTTGTACAGTTCTGATCCAGATACCAGCTCCATCCATCTTCCTCCGCTTCATCCAGGACCGGGTCGCGGGGCAGCAGTCTAAGCAAAGATGCCCAGACTTCCCTCTCCCCGGCCACTTCCTCCAGCTCTTCTGGGGGGACCCAGAGGCGTTCCCAGGCCAGCCCAGAAACACAGTCTCTCCAGCGTGTCCTGGGTCTTCCCCGGGGCCTCCACCCAGTGGGACATGCCCGGAACGCCTCTCCAGGGAGGCNGAGGACATGAATGAGGGCATCTTGCCTTTATGTGTGGGAAACATCCATCTGTCTCACTTTTCTCAACCAAACACACAGAGTGAAAGAAAAACCGTCTGCTACATTTCTCTATGCTTTGTTGACTGGACGATTTAAAATCTGTTTTGCGTTTTTATATATTCTATTCTGTGGCAACAAAAGTCCAGACAGGACCCAACAATTCCTGTCTGTTCAGTTCCTCGGGGAAACCTTCAGATGGTCCAAGCAGTTTCACATCACAGGTTCAGGTCCGAGTTGACTCACCTCTCCGACGTTGTCTTCATTCAGACTCACTTCATGCTAGATTTGCAACAGCACGGAGGTGAACGGGGCAAAGCTGTTACAGCACGTTCAGAGGAGAGGCACCGCTTTGTAAAACGTAGCATGGATTGTTGGTTCCACTTCCCACAACCGGCTGCTGTGAATGTAGTTTAAAGTTCTACATCTTTTGAATTGTTATAAAAGCGTTCCCAATGGTTACTTATGATTATGGAGAAAATCTGTCATTTCTTAGGACATAGTTCTGCAGAGGAGTTTATTAGAATTTCACCTCTGAGGTGTGAGTGGAACCACTGGTGCAGATGAAGCCTGCCCCTACTTCCCATGATCCATCTGTTTACATAGTGTTTTGCTAGCGTATCACAACCCCAACCTAACATTAATGGTACAACAAAAACTTCAATGTTGGAGCTATCCAGCTGTACAGTCCGAGAGGGACCTGGTTGCAGGTGTCATGAATCTGTCCCCTGTCTCCCCCTCTGGCCATCAGCGGGATCTGCCACCTGCTTACTTGCACTTCCTGGGTCTTCACACTACACTTCCCATCAGCCCCTGCTGTCACTCCCAGGAGCCCCACACTCGTTTTCTGTCTCCAATCACTCCAGCAGTATTTAGTCAGAGTGGGAAGTCTTGTTTGTGTTTCTCTGCCTGCATCACTGAGCGTTCTCATCCTGACCTGATCTTCTGTTTCATCTGCTTCGTCTTCAACTCTGATTGCTTGCTGCCTGCCCCGACCCTCGGCTGGACCCTGATCACTTTTAGCTGTTCTTCACTCCACTTCTCTTGACTGTACCAAATAAACCTACTACCCTAGGATCCAGCTGTCTGCCTGTTTTTCACAGCTGGCAAGATGGCGCCCAAACACAACATTAAGCTCATCGTTTACCGCATGTGGAAATGTCGCAACTGTAGCTGAATTTGCGTATCTATACTAGAGGATTCTTCTAGACCAGGGGTGTCAAACTCAATCATACAAGGGGCCAAAATCCAAAACACACCGTAGGTCGCAGGCTGAACAGGACAAACATTTTTTTAACACAAAAAAAACGTAAAACTTAAAAATGTTAAACTTTAAAATTGTACAAATATCCCAAAAGCTTTTGCTCTCCATAAAATATATCCTGTCACAATTATACTGGATAACACCGGGCCATTAATAATAATATAAAATGATCTGGAGGGCCGGATATACAGTAATTACCCCATATTCCCGATCCGGCACGCGTTCTGACACGTGTTCTAGGGGAAGAGCGTGAACTTCGTTAGAACTTCGTTCAAGGACTTCCAGCTTATGATGGTCTGGCGCCATCTTGGGGCCATATTGTTGTCTGCAGCCAGGTTCTCTTGTACAGTTCTGATCCAGATACCAGCTCCGTCCATCTTCCTCCACTTCATCCGGGACCGGGTCGCGGGGGCAGCAGTCTAAGCAAAGATA
>NC_050524.1:24840479-24852000 GCF_002922805.2 Oryzias melastigma | reverse complement strand
CTCCTCATCCTATCTCTAAGGGAGCGCCCAGCTACCCTCCGGAGAAAACTTATTTCAGCTGCTTGTAGTCGGGATCTCATTCTTTCGGTCACGACCCAGAGTTCATGACTATAGGTGAGTACTGGGATGAAGATCGACCGGTAAATTGAGAGCTTTGCTTACTGACTCAGGTCTCTTTTCACCACAACGGACCAATGTAGCGACCACATAACCAGCTTAGACGAGGAAAGCAAAGATGATCATGGATCTCGTCGTCTATGTGCATGTATTAGAATGGAGAAGGGAGCTTGTGGATTGCTATAGCTTTTACATCACACCTACAAGTTTTTTCAAACAGCTTTAATCACAAGTTGAAAAAAATAACCACAAAGGCATATTTAAGCTTGATTTTCTGTATACATGTCCTCCACCATCAAAGAAAGGCCATAAGAACATGTTGAAAACACCATTTAATGGAAGAGGGTCTTTTAGGTGGGGGTTTGTGGCATTTATAGAAGCATTTTAACCAAAGCCTAAATTAATTCAAGTTGTAATCATGATAAAAGTCTACAGAAGCACTAAAGAAGCAGTCATAAATTATTTATGGGCTAAACAAACAAAGTATAATGTTAAGTTATTTATAATATCTTGAAGCGAGCTGTAGAGATATCTTAAAAAGCTTTGTTACCCTCAAAGTAGCATTTCCATGCTTGCAGTCCATTTATTCCAGCCAACAAGACCGAATTCAAACCAACCTGGTACTGAATCCACAATGTTCCATAAAGGAGCCGAGCATCACAAGAACACTAGAAGAAGTGCTGCAGTTTGACTGCAGGACAGTCAGGTCAGCTCCACATGAGCATTAAGTTCCTCATTTCTGTAGTGCAGGCAGCATCACACATCCCTCATTGTCAGTCTGCACACATGAGCCCATTAAAACCACCAGCACCATGTATTTGCTAATAGTTTGCAAGGTTAATGATCATCCACGGGTATTGGGCTGCTGGTGCACATATTAATCTCAGAATAATTGTTATGTTCTTTATTGGTGCACATTCCCCCTAAAAACCAGAGGACTGAGAAAACACACAAATATGTGGCGCACAAGTGGAGGCCCTGTGTGATTGTGTCTTGATGATTGTGTTAAGTGTCTCTTCTGTGTTTGTTTTCCCTATCAGTGCTCAGTTTCAATGAATCTGTCCATTCTTCTGCAGGAACAACTGTTGTTATTCCATATTCCTGCTCTTTACAAGCTGTGCAGGGTTAGAAAATAAAGCCATTCATATCAACACAACAACAGATTCACATGATTGGATTGGGTTCAGTTCTACATGGAATGCCATTCCTGACACACTCGGACTTGGGACTGAGTGAAACCGGTAACTCAAAAAACGGAACATTTTGTAGTACAAACATCAAATTTCACATGGCTGTACTTTAGGACAGGGGTTCCCAAACTAAGGCCCACCTCCACATTTGGCCCGGCCCCCCAAACACTATCACAGACGCATGTTTTTTGGTTTTGTTTTTAACTATGCTTGTTTACGTTTCGACCAGGGTTCTCAAAGTCAGTTTACCTTGGGGCCACTGAAGGTTACGTCTGGCTGAGCCTGGACCGTTCAAAGCGGTAACAGTCCAAACAGTTGAGAATTGGAAAAATCAAATACTTTAGTAACTTTTGACTGTATGGATGCCATCTTTAAAAGTAGCTGCCATGTTGGCTGGCTCTACGTACAAATGCAAGACCACATCAAATGTGCGTTCAAAGTTAGACTACGTTGAACTTTGACCAATCAGGGACTCTGATTTGCTGGTGATTATTGGAAGGTGTCCTTTTTAATTCACAGAAGTGCCAACCGTTTGAAAACTGATCATGAACAAGAGATTAATAAATCCAGTGAAACCATGTCTTTCATGTATCAGAATAGAGCTGTGAAAGACAAAAACCCGGAGCAAAATTTATGAGATTTGGACCACTTCAACATTCACTCCAAGCCTCTCACAACGATAGGAGGCAGACGTACGCTAGTAAACAGTAGAAAAAGAAGAAGAAGCCCCTCCCTGCTGGTCCAGTGTGAACAACATGGGGTAAATGCACATTCAAGAACTCGTTCATTGTGTTCTTGACCATAGCAAAAGATAAACGATTCAGTTAAGCAAATATTTACAGGATTTCCTGACAGCCCACAGTCTTTTTCGATGTTTGTTTTTGTGACCTTCTCTTTGACGCTGCAGCTTCTCAGTGTAAATAAGTCTTTTTAACATTATCTCGCCCAGAATCATGTTTGTGCTGTGTGATCACACCGCAAACGCCATATTTGATCTGAATAGACTTTATTACAGAGAAGATTTCCATATTGTCATCGTCAGTTCAATGACTTTAAGGTGGCCAGGTCCTGCAGCAGCAAAACAGGCATAAATCACACCCCTCCATGCTTGGCAGCTTCTTACTAAGAAAACGAGACGCTTAAAAAGGGATTTTAGCTTACTGTCAAATATAGTCCTGTTTTCATTGTTCGTGTCTGTTTAGATGTATTTGCTTGGTTAAGTGGTTGTTCAAAGGTGACTTTCCAAACCTAAAACTTCTCCTCTTTAGGAAACAGGCCTTCTTGTTTCCATTGTAAGTATGGAGTTCAACTGTCACACTTTGTTTTTGAAAAAAGTTTCTCTATATCAGCGCCTGACCTTGAATGTTCCTTCCTGAGATAAGTGACAACCTTTTACGTTTCCACTTATGAATTACATCTTTAGACAGAACAATGCAGGTAATCTTTGTGGTGCTGTTCTCCATAATTGTGTGAATTTGTGATTCTCCTGCTCCTTTCTGTGGGTTTTTTGGCCTCTACTGAAGTTTTTGGGCTAATTTAGAGTTTAGCTCATATTTAAGCAACACACTAAATATTTTTGCAATATTAGCGTGTATTAGAGATTTTTAAGCAATTTAGCTAACTATTTTTTTTTTCAATTTAGGTCAACTTCAGCGCTCTGTCATAGTTCCATAATGAAATTTCCAGTCTTTTAGCAAATCTAAATATTTATAAATAGTTTCTGCATGTTCAGGAAATCCCTTCATCAATTAAAGTAAATTCGTCACCATTTTCAGCAAAAAGCTTTAGCATCTTCTACTTTCAGCTAAAAGCATTCACACTAGCATGATTACAGGTAATGTAACTTTTCTAGTTTAAACTGCATTATGTTAGTTTTTTTATTTTTTAAACAATATTGATCTTTCTCTTAGTCTCCTAACATAATGTAAATGTAGATGTCTTGGATCATTTAAAGTAGCAGACTTTTTTGTCATAAAAGCACTTAATGCTTGTTAAAAACTCTCCCGTTCCCTCAACACTCAACTTCATTCCATTAAAAGCAGTGACTTGTACAATCTTGATTTCTATGGAAGATGAGTGGATGGATAATTGTTTCTAAATGTGTGTCCAGCATTCTGGATCAGTTTTATTGAGAAACCACTTTGAATTGTCTCAGTACATGAAATGTGCCATATAAATAAACTTACCTTGAGAAAATATAGAGAATAGTTTTTTTGTACATTCTTTTAGCTTGTATTTTCCTGCATTATGATTTTGTAAAATAAATGTTCTGGTTTTCCCTAAAGACTCCACTCCATGTTGCTTTTTGTTAATGTTCCATAAAACTGTAACCAAACACTGCTGAATCTGTCACCTTCTGTGTGATTGTTACATTGAGCACTGAAACCACAATTTAAGAACTATTTTGCTTATTACTATTAAAATAGTAACTTTGATTCCTCATATTAACGCTAAGAAAACTCTTTTTTAAATTACTGAGAATCTTCTTCAAATGTAGGATAATGCTTTAGATGAGGTGCTGCAAAAAACTCAAAATAATGTTGACAAAGACAGTTAATATATTTGTTAAGCTCGTAAGCAGTTCATTAATATGGCCTTTGTAGACAGTGGTCTCACTTGAGATGGTAATGAATCTTACTAAGTATATTAATAAAACTAATTCGGCTTATTGTGCTAATGCATGTTGTACTAATATCCTATAAACATTATGATACGTGTATTAATGTGTTTGTAAAGCTTGTTCAGGAGCCTTTTTATAAAGTGTTACAAAATTTGGATATGAGATAATATATGAGCGTTGACCTTTTGAAAATGTATTCTTTAGGTCTTTTTAAATTATGATTTTGTTGTTTTATTGCCAAAATCTAAAATTTCCTTGGACATAGTTTCTGTGGAGCAGCACTAGTTTGTTAGAAATCCACGTCTAAGTTGTGATGCGCCCCCTGCCCCTGCTTACTCGGGCTGTTTACATGCTAGCTTACAGCCCCTCACAACCTAATTCAGCGGTACAGCTTTGAGGCACCTTGGACGATGGACACAAAGATACATTGATCAAGTGGAGCAAGGACCGTCTTAATTATTACATTCACAACAGTTTAATGATGTCCTCCATGATGAGAAAAGTGCCACAAGAGCATGTAAAAACACATTTTCTTTGAAGTTGGTCTCCAAATGACCTAACATTATTGACGTAATCAATTGCTTATTTCAGAAGGTTGAAGTAAAAAAAAAAAAGTTTGCATAAGTTCTTTAGACAAGGACAGCGGGCGAACGATCCACATTCAGACTCAAACCCAGAGCCTGCTGCTGTCCTTCGATGACGCTCTGTGAAGCTGCATCACTGTCGCTGTCCGTGGTGCTGAAGGCAGATTTACAGGGAGATTTTGCCTTTTCACTCATTCTGGTCTCAGCATGGCAGAACATTTGCATTCCATAGTGAACATTGATCCTGAACGGGTTAGAACTTCTCAAGGACCTGCTGAGGGCTGGAGATGGCCACATAGTGACATGCATCATCTTAGCAGTGACCATGAGGCGGATCAGTTTTTAAGGTTTTGTTTCAAAGTGAGGAGCTAATTTAGTGACATTATAGAGGATAAAGAGAATTTTTTTAAGGAAAAAATCCACGATTTAAGGAATATTTTAGAAGCCAACCCCCCTTTTTCAAATCTGGATAGAATACTGAAAAGCTGAATAGAGACAAAACCAAAGAAACTTATTAAAAATGTGATATTTCTCTTACAGTTTTCTTGATAAGATGGTTATGTTATCCATAAAATAAAACATACATCACTTAGATTTGAAAGGGATGAGTAAAGTTTTTAATATTGACATTAGAATACCGTATTTTCCACACTAAAAGGCGTACTTTAAAAGCCTTAATTCTATTTTATTTTTTTTACAGCCACAGTCAGCCTTATAATTTAGAGTGCCTCATATATGGATTCATTTTGAGAAGCACACAGCGCTTTGTCAAAATGTCAGTATTTTTTTTTTATTATAAAAAGCAGTCTGGATTTTACCATTAATGCACTAGCGCTGCTAACGTATAGCACAGGAGTCCTTAAAGTTTTCCTTGTGAGGGCCACATAACTGTTTTCTTCTCTGATGGGGGTGGGGGTCGGTTTGTAGGCTAACAGAAAAAGTGAAATAATCACAGTATAAACGTAAACATTTATGGTTTTCCAGAGAGCCACACATAGCCGAATTTTGAATAATTTATTTCTGTAATCTTCACAAAAAAACAAAAAAACTAAAACCTTCTAAAAATGAAACCAATAAATAGTCTATCCTCTCGTCATAGTTCAGACTGGAGAAGGGTGGAACGTTTATGTACGTTGAACAGATTGAAGAAAAACAAACAAATGACGCGTCTCTGATAGTGTTTGTGGGGCCGGATTCGGCCCCTGGGCCGTAGTTTGGGGAGTCCTGATATTGCGTGTCAGATTGTTTTATTTTTACGTGTTACTATCAAGCTTAGCACAGACTCAGTAGCGTTTGTATCATCAGTTTTTTTATGTGGTGCAAACCATGTTGGAAGTTACAGGTATTTTAACTTAGCTAAAGTCACATGTTACAAACAATTTCTGCAACTACCGTGAAATCTGACTGACTGATGGGCTTATCTCTGACTCTTTGGTCTCACTTCATGCAACTTCGAGTTTGGTGTGCCTTATAAGTGACATAAGTGTGAAGATAGACCGCCATACGCTGACGGTGCGTCTTACAGTCCGATGCCCTCTAGAGTGCTGAAATACTGTATACATGGACCTGATGCTGTGGTAAACAGGACCGGTATGACTTAAGGTTCAAAGATAGTCAGAATATACAGATCCACCCATCCACAGTATGTGATACTCTCGAGTACGGGATTCTCTTTCTCAGCTGTGAGGACGGCTGTAAAACCCCTGTGACCTTAAAGGTCAGCTGACCTCCAGAATATGTTTGGAGTACTACTTCTAATACTTCTAGTTTTATTCACGTTTGAGTAAAAGGAATACTCACACTTTACTAGCATCAATGATGATGAATAGTCATTGATGCTATTTAAGAAATCACACGGCTAGCTAGTAAGCTAACCCCACATAACATAAATAAAAGCAGAAAAGTATAAACTCCTATATTAACTTTATGCTTCTTTAAGCTGGACTGATGGCCAAACTTGAGGTTCTTAAACTAAATATGTTAAAAGTTACATGATTTGAAGTTGTTTCTCTGTTTTGGTCTAAAACATTGGTAATAAATGTGACGGTATCCTATATCTTCATCTTTAAATATCAACTCTGTAGTAAAGCTGTGTGAGTCATGTGATTAGCATGAGACAGTTATCAGCTGCAAATGTGAAAAAAACTATGGTTGCTAGGGAACTATCACCTTGATAGCAATACAGCCAACCTTGATCATTAAAAAATCTTCAAAAGCAGGTGAGCTCGTGTGTGTGTGTACGTGTGCACGTGTGTGTGTGTGGAGAGAATCTGGCTAAAGGCCAAATTTGATCTCTCCCGGGCTGTTCTGTGTTATCCACCCGCTATAGAAACGTGGCCGCAGTGATCCACGAATCTGCAGCTCTGTGGAGTGTTTACTGGGATGTCTGCATGGGGTGTGTGTGTGGGGGGGTGTGTGGGTGTGTGTGTGACCATCCACACCTCAAAAAGTGGATGCACAATCATTAAAGATAAAGGCCATCATTCCAACACATCTATAGTGAACCGTTTGCACAAACACGAGTGTGCTGGAGTTTTGAACAAGTACAAGCATCTTTGCTAAGAAGGATTGTTATGGATGCAGCAGTTCTATCCTCATGCTGGATCTGGACCACTGATGGGCACACACACACATGGACACACACACACATGGACACACACACACCGAAAAACGTACACAAACGTGAACAAACACACACCCACAAACATGGACAAAAACACAAACACATACATGGACACACATACAGAAACATGGACACACACATACACACATACACACACACAAACACATACAAATGTGGACAAACACACTCGCGAATGTGGACAAAAACACTCACAAACTCGGACAAACACACATGGACAAATACACACCCATGCTGCCCCCCCCCACACACACACTGGCGTTACTGTTAAGGTGCCTGACAGTTTTGTGTGGCAGCTCCACAAACTCAGTAATTGCATTCTCACCTGTGTGTGCACAGGTGTGGTTGTGGTTGTGTATGTTTGTGTGTTTACAGGTCTAGGTCATATCCAAAGGGACATGAACTCTCTGCTGGGTTGTTTCCTTCTTTTAACTGGACACTCTGGGCCTCATTTGTTCCACAGAAAAGCAGAACCACTGCGGTACCCGGAGCTCCAGCCACGCACTCTCGCTGCTTCAAAACGAACGCCACAGATCTCCAAACTGCCCACGTCTTTATTGTGATTTCGACCAGGTGTCACCGCGCTTCAGCTAATATTTGCGTCTTGAATCTCTTCCTCCTGAGCTCCGATCTCGCCGCAGACGGCAGCCAGGCGGTTGCCTCCCACTGTGTTACCGGGAGGAGGATCTGGGTCATTGTGTGCCTCCGCCTCCCACTGCTCCGCATCCTCTCACTCCTCCCGTCTTCTTTTCCTGATTAATCTGCCTCCATCTCATTGTCAGCCATGATTCCTTCTTGTTTTCCTTTGTCTTATCTTGCAGTCAATAATATCCCGAGCATAATCTCTCTCTGCGTTTAGTTCTTTGTTCCTTCAGTCCATCCTTCTCATCTCCTGCCATGCTCCTGCTGGGTTTTTCCTGGTGTAGCATTAACGTGAAGGTAATTGCCTACAGCAAGGCTTAGCCATGGCTTAACACGGTGTTATTTCCTTCCCTCAGGATCTGTCTCCATCCTTTCTCTTTGCAATTATATTCCACACCATTTTTTTTATTCAGAAGGGCAGTTGTTTAAGGACATTTAACAACAAAAATTAACTCCTGCTCTAATTTTGTGCTCATGGGAGCCCTGTTTTGCTGAGCTATGCTTTATGGAGGCGAGAACCCCCCAAAGGAATGAAGACACTGATGCAAAAACATGCAAGATAGTGTGTAAACAAGCGGAATTCTACTGGCATTCTTGGTTTCCTGCGCCTCATGAATATTTGGTGCAAAGCTTTAAAATAAACAGCCTCTTTCCACTCTGAGCTTTCACTTATTAAGACTTAATAGCAAGAAATAATAGTGTTGGTTCTTAGCAGGCTTTGTGATAAATAAGTGCACCCTGTTAATGATTGACAACGAATGAAAAAGGTGCTGTTATATTTAAGAAAGTGGGTAAAAAAGGTTCAAAGAGAGTTAGGTTTGAGGTGAGGTTCTGTCGATTGGTTACAGCTGATTTACTGATCATCGTGAGCTTCAACACCTCTGTGAAATGCAGCATCTGCAGCACGCAATGAACTGGATGTAAGCTGACCAGACACTAACAATGATCGAGTGTTTGATCAGAGGCAACAGTGTCTGCTCACTTCAAAAGCTTGTAAAGTATTCCTCAAACAGTTTGGGGCTTGCAGAAAGATCGGTAACGCTTAACAAACAAATAGACCCCCTTTCAGATGACGTCACAGCGTCTACCCCATTCTGGGAGTCAAAATGTAGTTCCTACATGCCCTCCCCAACACCTGGGTTAAACATTATGAAGATGTATTTCTATGTCAAAGTAACGAGCATCGACAGCATTAATGTAGCTGTAATAACTGATTGTCCACGTGGTGCAGGTGGGATAACTGACACCCACAAAGAAAAACAAACAGTTCAGATAAATTCAGGCTCTGCAGAAACCAGTGAGGCTGCTTCCTCACATTTGTACGTTTTTGGGAAAAGTTTGCATGTTTTTTTCTGTTGTTCAGAAAACAACAAAACAAAAAAAAGTACAGTTTCCGACTCCAATTAAGTACCGGCGCCTTTCAAAAAGATTAGCACTGGAAAAAACCCAAATGGTACTCATCTGTAAACATGTATCACTTTTACGACAGTTAAAATGTTCTAACACTAAATGTTCTCTACAGAGTCTGCCGCCAGCCTTCCTGTTTGATAGTGGTTACGCATCGTTTTCTGTCTTCATCTTCCAGAAATTGGTCAAATGAGGTGCTTGAATTTGGAGTTTTTCCATTGTTTTGACCAACAGCAACAAAAGTGATGGGATTCGGCCGCTATTTCTCTACACCAAAGTTGCTAAATTAACCTGTTGAATGGATCAAAATAAGATGCACAAAAAGGCAGACAAGGAGCCTGGTTTATGTCATTAAAAAGGTCTATGCAGCATTCCCTCGTTTATCTCTGGAGCTATTGTCCAAAAATAACTCACAACAGGTAAAATCCACAAAGTATGATTAAAGATGTTTTAAAGGGGCCCTACCATGAAAATTCTACTTTGAGGTTTTAAATGTATTTTACTGTTCTCTCCTCACTTTAAAGAACCTCATAGCGACATTTTGATCTGTTCATGCATTTAAGAGTAATCCTCTAAAAACCTGCACTGTCTGCAGCAGCCCCTCCCATACCCACTAAAATGAGCGGGTGAAACGTGCTGACGTAAGATCGTTTCAAACAGCCCTCTCCAGGAACAGTCTGTGCTCTCCACAGGATGAGAGCCAAGTGGAGGAAGAAGCGTATGCGCAGGCTGAAGCGTAAAAGGAGAAAGATGAGGCAGAGGTCAAAGTAAGCTCTTCTCCATCTCCACCAGCTGCTGTCCCATCGCCGCCTTGGGGTGACGGATGATCAGAGTGGACTCCCTCAAGTGTCCATCGATGAAGTGAAGAACCTCGTCCGTCTGAATGAACTTCAGAAGAACCTGATGTGGATGTCTTGAGTTGAAGAAGGCAAAGATGCTGGAAGAGGACGAAACATCAAGTCTGCAGCTGCACCTGTTCATGGACCATTACACTTGTTTTCATACAGCTGTCATGTGGTGTACTGGACAATAAATGAACACTTCCAAGTTCAAAAAAAAAAAAGGAACAGTCTGTGCTCCAAGCTCCGCCCCCGTCTGTGCTCCAAGCTCCGCCCCCGTCTGTGCTCCAAGCTCCGCCCCCGTCTTACACAATACTCAATTTATCCCCTTACCAGTGACAATCAGCGAAAAAAAAAAAAAAAACTTTCATTTTATTTGCAGAATAACGTATACCTTGAAGTTGTGTCCTGTCTTCAATAAATTCCAGCTCAAATAGGTGTTTGTCACTTTTTCCGCGGCGCTACCTTAAGACGCTACCTTAACACCAGGTCCGCACAGCCAGTGCAGAAGCCGCGTGTGTTTGTGTTGTGAAGGAGTTTAGCGATGGCCAGAGCCACAAAAGGCAGATAGATCATATGTGCATCCATCTTTGAAGAAGTTTGGATTATTTTCGTGGGAGAAATACAGAGACACGGATTTTGCCTGGGATGACGTCATGACGCAGACAGCAGCAGCACGCAGCGGCAGGCGGAGGAGATTCAGGAATCGAGCCGTTTTACTTCCGGGTAGGGAAAAACTCATGAAATAAAACTAATATTTCAGAAATAATTTGTTTTTTAGTGGTCCAAAGGTAATATATGATCATATATATCGATATAGTTCACTCTGACAGGATGAAGAAAATCATAGTAGGGCCCCTTTAAGGCTGTACAACTTCTCAGACAGACAAAGATTTTCACCCTTTTCTCTGTCAATGTTTTAACTCTCAAAGTTCAAATGTTCAGAGATAAATAAACTCTAATCTGAGAACCAACAAGAATTCGTTAAGTGAACCACAATATATGAATTGCATTTGAGACAATTCAACATTTTCAGGAGTGGACACTTGGTAAGATCACATAAAAGACAGAAGAAAAGGTCAATGAATATCATAAAATTGACAGATTAAATTTTCATTTAGAATAGTACGTTAGACAGGCAGTGCTTGTGAGGCTGACATTGTGCGTCTGGGAAGGTGGGCAGCGATGCATGAAAACCCAGTGATGGATACAACATGACACAACAGCTTCATCACTGTACTTTGGTGTACTTTGTTCTGTCTCCAGCTTCAAGATTTTTGACAGAAGAGAGAACAGGTGGTGAACTATAGATACCAGTGTGGTCAGACAATTGAGATATAAAACCAAACCAAAGGCAGTCTACTAAAAGCCATCATCATATGTTCATAGAGAAGTGCTGTTTTCAACCGAATGTTTCAGGTGTCCTGTTACAAACAGTTTTAGGTATGTGTAACAGCATCAGATACTGGAACAGGTCCAGA
>NC_050524.1:24825930-24840441 GCF_002922805.2 Oryzias melastigma | reverse complement strand
AGAAGTGCTGTTTTCAACCGAATGTTTCAGGTGTCCTGTTACAAACAGTTTTAGGTATAATTGGTAACAGCATCAGATACTGGAACAGGTCCAGAGTCCCTGGGCTGATCAAGCATTGAGTCTTCAGTACACTGTAACACTAACTGTTCATTTCCTTCCTTCAATTCCTAAATGTGACTTCATGTGTCATTACAAGCTGTTCTCATGATTTTGGTTTGTTTATCTGCCAGAAAACTGGACATTGACCATAAAGCTGAGTTACTGTAGAGTGGTCGACCTCTGATCAGAAGATCACAGGTTTGATTCCCACCTTGTCCCACCATGTGTTGAAGTGTTCTTGGGCAAGACACTGAACCCCAGATTGGTCCTGGTGGTTATGGTAGTGTTTGGTAGAGTTGCTGCCATCAATGTGTGAGTGGATGAGACTGGGACTGTAAATCACTTTGGGCTTTCTAAGAGGACAGTAAAACTCTATAAAAGTGTACGCCAATGACATGATTTTTTTTGGTCAATGATTTCAACAATGTTGTAATATGTATTTATCAGTCAATGACTCTGCAAATCATCCCGGTTGAAAGCATGGGTAGACTTTTCTAATCTTCATCATAGCATATAAAGAAAAGATATCAGGAAATACCGTACTGTGATTTTCAAATAATTAGTTTCTATGATGGTGCAGAAAATGAGTATTTAATCTAAAACCAAGCAAGAATTCTGTCTTTTATATAGATCTGTTCCTACTTCGTTAAGGAGCCCCTCAGTCCTCCACTCATTACCTGAATACCTGGTTATCTGCAGAAAGGACATCTGTTCACACCTTTTAATAGTCAGATTCTAACCTCCCCCTCGACCAAACCAAAGAGCTGTCGAAGGTCACCAGGGACAAGATTGAACACCTGAACAATCTTCAATCGGCAAGCAGCTTGATGGGAAGAAATGAATTAATAGAGCAATAATTAGAAAATGGAATAAATACAAGATCACTCTCAGTCTCCCTCCACCTGGGGCTCCATGCTGGATTTCATCTGATAGAATACAAATCAGCCCAGAAGAACCCAAAGAATGACCTGAAGAGAAGTGAGACCATAGCAAGAAAGGTTACCCACAGCGTCGTCATGGATTTAAATGTTGCAGAGCTCCAGACGAGGATCGGGAGAATGTAATGTGGTCAGATGAGACCAAAATGGAACTCTATGGAAACCAAGAGGCATCACAGGTCTGCAAAGACACTCTTATACATTAAGCCCTATGAGTGTGTTTTTGGCACTGACTTATTCTGATAAAAATGCAGTATAAACTAGAAAAATTACATTACCTGTGATAATGCTAGTATGAATGCTTTTTGCTAAAAGTAGTTGCTGAAGATGCTGAAGGGATTTGCTGAAAATGCAAAAGCTATTTGCAATATGTTAAATTTACTAAAAGACTGGAAATTTTGTTAAAGAACTACAATAGAGCACTAAAGTTGACCTAAATTTCTAAAAAGAAATATAGTAAAATTGCTTAAGATCCCTAATACATGCTATTTTAGCTAAATATTTAGTGTGTTGCTTAAACTCTCAATTATCTCAAAAAAACCTCAATAGATGCCAAATTAGCCAAAAATAAAACATAAAGAAGAACTAGCATATGCTTAAGTACTAGCTAAACTCCAAAACAGCCAAAAATTCTTCAGTAAACTGATTATTTAAAAAACATTAGCCAATTGCTAAAATAGAAGCTAAAGTCTAAATTAGCCTTAAAACTCTAGAAGATAAAAAAATTAGTCAAAAACATTAGCATGTTACTAAAATATGAGCTAACTTCAAAATAGTATAAACAAACCTCAGTAGAGACCAAGTTACCCAAATGAGCTAGCATAATGCTAATCTAACAGCTCAATGCTGATTCTTTTGAATATTACTATAAAAGTATAAATATAATAATAAAATAACAATAATAAATGTAGCCCATGAATACATTTAAAGACTTGTTGCTAATCTACTTAAAAACACAAAATTTGGAGACTTTCTCATTCTTTTACTTTAAACGTCCTCTAAAGTTTATGAATCCCAAAAATACCAGCAGTAATGTCCTGAACGAGCTGAACGTTTTGAGTGCTGAAATCACTGAAAGTGTGATTGAGTATTTACATGCTGAAAAACGTACAGAAAGGAGCAGGAGAATCATTATAATGTGAATGCTTAACATTCACACCATGAAATACTTGTGTGAATGCTGACTAAGCATTAATCCGTTGTTGGTTTACTCTATACACAGTTAACGAAACCCTATGAGCTATTACTGTATCTTGTCTCATATGGGATAGTTACACACACACATACACATTAACAAACTAACGTATGTTCCTATGTAATTGAATACTTAAGTTTGAAGGTCACCCTTCTTTCTAACCATCACGTGATTGCTGCTCTATGGCTCACTATGCACACTCTTCTTCATGTTGCATAGATATCTGGATGAGTTTTTGTTGTTCATGAGTAGAACTGGACAGAAAGGTGTGTTTTTGCATGGGGAAATGTGTATGTTTCCTTGCGCATGTGTGTGTGTGTGTATGTGTGTGGAGCTAGAACCCCTTGAGTTCTCATTAGAGTTAGAGCTGATGGCCGAGCTCTGGCTTAACATCTGTCTCTGAGAGTGGAGGGGCCCCACACTGAGTTCTTAGCGAGGAAAGATCCGGAGAGGTGAGGCTGCTCTTTCTGCGCCGTAACGAGCCACAACTTTACAGCTCGCTCCTCACATGAGTTTACTCCTTCAAAACAGTACATAAATGCACAAATTCACATTTTCCATCAGGAAAATCTGAGCTTTGAAGAAGACACTTTCAGAAAGCTCTGATGGCTGAAAAAATGAAAGCGTGACGTGGGATTTTCAACAGCTGCATCTTTAGCGAAGGGTCTGACATTACCAAAAAAAAAAAGTTTTTTACTCAGATAGACAGTAATTATAACATGCTGATGCTTTAATATTTAAAGTAACCCCATTAAAGTTACATGACAAGGCTGCACTGGGGAACACTTGAAACACTGGAGCTCTCTTCTTCTCTCATGTTTTCTGTGGTTATTATTATTACAATCTTTGAATTCCCGTCTTTTATTCATCAGCACAACACAAATCTATTATATTCCAGCGTAGTCTGTTTTTTAATTTATAAAGCATAACACACTCAGTTTGCTTTAAAGGATTTAAGAGTCTCCCGTGATGGAAGGTTGCTTACTGTAATGATGGACATTTTTGCCAGTGTTTTTCACATTGTAGGAATAATTGGTCGTCTCTTAAGAGAGGGGAATGTTATTGGACGGTTCCCTAGAGAAGTGGGGAGTGATTCCAACTCACATAAGACACTCTTCCTTCAAAGAGAATCCCCAAATAGTGCAAGGAGATCTTTGTTTTTCAGTTTCTTCATCACGTTGGACTATCTAGATAACCAGTATCAAACTGCTACGGTGGTGTTAGTGCTTATGGGGTAAAAGTCTAAAGGTGACACATTTTACTACAACCGTATTTAAATCATCCACAAATATCAACATTCCTATCAGAGTGGAAATCATACGATGCATGATATCGACAGCTGCAATCAGTGGTTATTTTAGATGTTCTGTCTGTGATGTTTGTCTATTATTTTGAAAGCATATTTTTCAGCTTTCATCTACCACCATCCTTTTTATTGATGTGGCTTCTAAAAATGTTGTTTTTTTGAAAAATACAACTATAGAAAAAAACTGATCCAGTAAACACTAAACATTTAAAAATGTTAACATAATTTTAATTTAATAGGAGTACACATTTTAGAGGATAAGAACAGTATGTCACCATATAATGGTTTAATTTCAATAAGATCCTGGTACTTAAAATCATTTTTATTTAACACAAATCTTACATAATTTAAGTGAGTAAATTAAGGCTAATAGCAAAATATCTTGTTTTTATGAATGAATTTGCAACAAACTTCTTCAATGCATATATTTATTAAAAGTGGATAAGCTGGATTTAGATAAAACACAATTGTAGTACTTTCATTTTGTTTTGAAGTCTTTTGCATTTAAATTTACAAACACCTTTAGTCCGTGCTCTATGTTCTTGTATGCATTTGTCACTGAAAAAACATGTGTTTATTAAACAGTAATGTCAATTAATTTAGTGTTTTGCTACAGTTAATTTAATGTTATGGTCGAATCGGTTAATTCCTTACATCTACAAAGAACTTATGCTAGCTTTATGCTAAGATATTAGCTAAAACATTCTAATACCAAGACAACTGTTTGACTTTTCTAACAAACTTTTCGTTTTAATTTCATTTCTAATTTTACATTAACACTGTGGGCCATCAAAAACAAGATTATTCACTGCAAAACAGGCCTTTAGGTATGTCAAAATCTCTTACCTCATTGACAGATTTTCTTTAAATAAGCAGAAAAAAATCTCCCAATAAGTTAAAAAGAAAGTGATTGTACCAAGAATTCTTATTTTAGGTAAAAATTGAGACGTTTTCTTAAACTAACAGGATTTTGCTTTTGAAAAACTTTTCTTGTGAGACTGAAAATAAAACCATTATTCATGGAACAATAAGGGACTGTCTTAGATTCAGTTCTTCCAGTGTTGAGCCCGTTTTTGGTTGATTTACCCAAATGGAAGCAGTTCCACAACAAACCGCCCTGTTGGTTGAATGTGAATTCAGTTGATTAGCACCTTTGCTCTTGGAATGAACACTAATAACCAATCTGGCTCAAACATTCAAACAGCTCTTCAAACAGAAAGTGTCCTTAGGAATGTTTCAGGGTTTTTTAAAGCTGTGTAGTTCTTTTAAGCTAACAATCTCCTGGGCTGTGTTTTCATCGTCTGGAGTTTGTTCCTCTGAGCCACTCTTCAACCAATGAACCGTACGCCAGTGCAGGCGTTCGGATACTCTCTGTGGAGCGCTGGAAGAGGGTCACCAGGAGTTTTGTTTAACACTATTCTACCTCAGAACCCTAAGGTAAGAGAATCTACTGAGCCAGAAGTGTTCATAGTCTACACAGTCAACCCTCAGAATCAGAAGTTCGGCACTCTGTCCACACAGTCCTAATGACTCGCGCCTCGTCGCTCCAATCACATCGCAGGACTTCAGATCGCCTCGTGTCTCGTCTGTGCCATTGACCTAACATTGAAATCTTGTTCAGTGTGAATGCACCTTTAGGTATGTCCCTGTAGGCTATTGGTCGTATTCCAGGTCATTCTCGCGGCTCCACGTGCATTAAGAAACGCTCTTCTGAAGATGCTTTTTGTCGAGGTTTTGCATTGATGTGTCAGTTGTGTTCCAGGTGATTTGTGACTATAGTTGCGTCATTGTACAGAAAACTTTGAAAGGATTCATGGACACGATTTGTCTATAATTCCTGTCCTCTTTGCTGTTTTAAAGCAGAAAGATATGGGCCTCAGCCTTTTGTCATCATCTGTTTTTCATCTCCTCTCATGTCACTGAAGGATAAGGAGATGAGATATAGAGCAATCCATCTCTGCCTCATAAATGCACAGAAACATTTCGTTCTAATTCCTTACTACATCTCAAGAATTAAACTTTATCTTTGCAGGAAAACACACAGCTGCTCCCCTTTGCTCTCCGCTATTTACCCACATATCCACGGCCGCACAAAACACACTATTTAAATATCAGTGAGTCATCTTCTTTTATGATGTGCTCCAAAAACAAATATTTTATATCTTGCTGTCTGGCATTTCCCAGGTGATATTTTCAGGCACTCAAGTGTGGACCACCTGATGCTGAAGATCTTATGACGGAGCTGTTTGTGTGAGCGTGTGTGTTTGTTGGAGAGACATGCGACTAATGTATGCCCTCCGAGTCTTCCCGAGTCTCAGCGAGTCTTTTTCCACGTGTTTGAATTGTGGCAGTCGTCTCCTGCTGCCTATTGCCAAGAGGATGTGACACACAAGAGGATGCAGCCATGTTCCCCCCTCCACCTTTGAAACGCTCCATCCCAGCCTCTGCACATTTGACTTTGTGTATATGTTCTGAGGTTTGTTGTGGTGGCCCACTGCGTGGCAAATGACTTTTCCTCAGCTGGGTGTGGAATTTTTTAGTGGCATCAGTGCTTTCATCTCCGCAGTTGCTTGATGTGCTATGCTCGTGGATTGACATCATAATGACACTCTGCCACTTTTTTTCTCAATTTCCAACTCGCCAGGAGGGTCTCAGCCTTATTTTGAAATGTTTAAAATAAATAAAATCAAGCTATTTCGTGTTGCAAATACAAAATGAAAGCAAGGGGAAGGTGAGAGGCTGTCTGACACGCTGTAATTTACAAAAACATTCAGAAAGATGGATGTTAATGTTTTTTTAAGTTACTTCTGTTAAATACATAGAAAGTGGAGTCTATTACTTTAATGTATTAGCTGTTTTTTTCCCTTTACATTTCTCTTTTGTGGTATTGAACATCAGTGAATTCTTATTTTTAGAAAAAAAAAAAAAAGCAAACACAGACGGCAGCTTTGGGTTGTTTTTACCACCAAAACAAAAGACAAAATTTGGCACCTTTATTTTTGTGAATCAAGCAGCAACACATTTACTGCATTTTTCTCAGATTTTGCTGATATTTAGTATTTTGTCAATGAAAAACTGCAAAGAAGTAATAAGAATGCGGAATGAAACCTCATGTCGTCATGTTCAGGTACAGCAACATGTTTTAACAAATAACCGAATTCTTTATGGATTCACAAGTTTTTAAATGGTAAAACCAGCAGCCATGACTCCTTTGGAGGGAGCAGAAAGATTCTTAATTTTAAGATTCTGTCAACAATTATTTGAGAAACTCTCTGAGAAATGAAATTTATATAACTGCAACCACTCTTGTTTCAGCTTTAATCAACACTACCCTACAGTGAAGAGAAGACTGTTCACATGAAAAAATGTGAGCTTTCTGTTTCTCAGTTTTCCTCCATCAGAGTTTCCTTTCCAGAACTGTCTGACTTGATTTGTTACTGACAATAATCAACTAGAACTCCCCTCTCAGCCCAGATTTGAAAAATTAAAAAAAAGGGGGGGCGGGGCTAAAGGAGGCTTACTGCATCCTTAATAATGGAAAGAGATGCCAGTTTCACCCATTGACTTTATATTGTGATACAGAGTGATATGTGTTTAGTGACAATAAATGTGTATAGTTTGACGTGAAACTTCTGGCAGTTACACCAGTTGACCAATCACAAAATTCTACTCTAATACCTCGTTTCAACCTGGAGGGGGCAGCACACAGACGGTTTTAGTCTATCATTTCAGGAATTAAATAAGTTTATTTTAATTTATCAAAAATTTGGCAACGACAGACAGACAGCACTTTTAAAGCCCCATTTATAAATGTCAACAGACAATAAAAAGTATATTTAGGGTTTGGTTACCAATTAAATACATGGTCATGTTTTAGTGTCTTTTAAATAAAGTGATTGCTTAATTGAATTAATGAATGAATGAATTCAATTCAATTCAATTTTATTTATATAGCCCAAAATCACAAAGAGATTTGCCTCATTGGGCTTGAATATATATATGGATGAATATATATATGGTGGGTTTTAGTGAGTGAGCGAGCAAGCAACTGACTGACTGGTACTTAAGATGTCTTTGGTTTTGAATTGGCATTTTTAAAAACAAATGTACTTAAATTAGAAGTAATATTTACTTAAGTGGAATTTACAGGAATATTGTTTTACTATTTCTTAATAAATGGTGGATCACTCCTGGTTCTTAAAACACAAAATCTGTTTTTCCCGTTGTTCCTGTTCCAAACCCAGGGTCAAAGGTGGATCATTTTCTGGAGTCGTTGGACTTCAATCCTTTGTCCAGAATGTCAGTTCTCTGAAAACCTCCCAGCATGTCTTACAACTTTATTTTAGACGACTCGTCTTTCAGTGTCAACCCTCAACAACCACAACCAGAATTAAGCTGCTCCTGATAATAGAGGGTCATAAATGTTACCCAAATGTATTGATCCATATTTATACTTTTCTAATGCCAACTTAATGCAGGATTGATAGTGAACATTTATTTTTTAAAAACTCAGTTTTTCAGAAAAGCTTAATTATAGTACATTTTTAATTGTGACAAAAAACAAACCCTGTTTTATATTTGGTTCATCTTAATGAAATAACACATGAAGTTCCTGTGAGCTAGCAAATATTTTTGCATTACTTTGCATCATAAATATCTGTTTTTTGTGATGTAATGTCACTCAATAACAAGGAGTTTAGATTTTTCAATGTCTAAAAATGTCTTTGGGGTTTAGCACATCGATTATTTGACAAACTTTTGTCCAAAAAATGGCATGCAAAAAAGGAAACCTCCAAGATATAAAGGTAAGGTAAGACGGCAGCATGAAATATTAAAGCTGCCCCCTCACAGAAATACTGATAGAATCTGAAGTAGGCCATAGTTGTTTTCCTCTCTTTGCTTCTATTTTGAAAGCAAGGTTTCCACTCCCAGTGGGGTGACTGTTGGATTACCTTTGTTTTCTGCTGCGCCATGCATGCCACCCGGCCTCACTGCTTGCAACTGAGCCTCCCCTAACAAGTCATATTTGCTCTTTTTTAACATTCAAACTTGCTTTTGTCTTTCTTTCATGTCGTTTTTTCCCTCCAAAGCCTTTGGGGCTGCATGATGAAATGCGGAGCTACAGTTAGCCGTGCTGAGAAAGGATTAAAACCTTCGTCCTGTGACATTGTTCAAAGCAGATGCTGTTTGATGTGAAGGCAAGTGGCTCATCCAGCGCCCAGAGTGGAGAAATGAAAAATGAATCAAATTCATGGTGTCTGACATCCTGATATGTAAATACACACAGTTTAACATGTGTGCGAGTGAAAATTTTATTTTCCTTCTTCTGATCTTTCTCATTGTCTATTTATGTGCAGGCTTTCTTCTCCTCCTCAGCTCCTCTGTTGTACATAGTGAATTAAAGATGGATGTAGCTGGAGATTCCTGAACATCCATTTTGCATCTTGAAATTGCCAGTTCAAATTCTTGTGTTTATTATCGTCATTTTCATGTGAGAAACTATGAATCTTTGTAAAGGAGGAGATACCCTGCATCTCAAAAAAGTCCAAAAAGAACAAAATAAATCGTTAACAATAGCATGGTTAAATTGGTTGTCATAAATGCAAGAAGTGGCCAAGATTGTCTTTGTTCCCCTAAACTCTTTATTATTAGCTGAAAAGTTGTCTTTGAGTGAGAGCATAAGGATAAATTGTTCATTACTGGATTTTCTGGAGTATAAGTCGCAAGAGCAGAAAATTTCTAATCAAGAAGAAGAAAACTCTAAGTCTCTCTGGAGTATAAGTCGGACCACGTCCAGAGTAGCTAAAAAAATAAATAAAAACAAGAATGCTAATCTTTTGATATGTTTAAGAAAAATATTAAAGTTTAAGAAGAAAACAATGAAATTCTCCTTCATGTTTGTTTTGGACGACACTTTTTCCGCGGCTGTCAGTAGCAAATACTAATACTCAGATGCAGTGCCCTCTGGTGGTTGTTAGAGGAAACAACTGCTAAATCAGGGGTCTCCAAACTGTGGCCCGCCTCCACATTTGGCCCGCCCCCCTGAAAACTATCAGAGATGTATGATTTTTTTATTTCAGTCTGTCCATGCGATCGAAAGCACAGCCACAGCAGAGGAGGAGGAGCACGGACGTCATTGTTGTGCACCTCTTGGGACTGCTGAGTCAAACTCATTTAGGAGGCACTTTTTTGCACGGCAGGATGTGAAAACGAAAAAGCAGTATTCATTTTCTTTATCACTTTAATTATGTCACAGTATGAGCGGTGTTCAAGAAGAAAATGAAAAAGCCGTTCGGATAATTCCTTTTTAATTTTATTTAAGGCACATGTAATGCAGTTACATTGTGAAAATGAAGAAACATTTCTGTTAATCCATTTTAATTTACAAATTTGATATTTCTAACTGAATTTTGGTGCAAATTTACCTGAGAACTTTTGAAAATTAAATATCAAATGCCATTTTCTTTGTCATAATTAGGTCACAGAAGGAACTGTGTTGAAGAAGAAAATGAAAAAGACGTTCTGAGAATTGCTTTTACACTTTATTTAAGAGACAAGCAGTTACATCGTGAAAATGAAAAACTATTTCCTGGATTGACTTTTAATTTGAATCATGCGTCACAGACGCTTCCATACAAGAATGTGACTTTTAATTCCACTCTTCTGCAGTCTTTGCTCCCATCCGGTTATGTGTGGCTTTCTGGAAAACATGAAATGTTTGACTTTAGACGCATCCTGCGATTTTTACACTTTTTCTGTTAGCCTTCAAACTGACCCCGGTCCTGCATCAGATAAGAAAGCAGTTATGCGGCCCTCACAAGAAAAGGTTTTGGGACCCCTTGCTAAAGAGCAACCAGTGTTTACTGGGAAAATAACAAATATATGAACCTATTTATGTCTTAAAAAAAACACACCAATTAAGTCGCTTTTGAGTATAAGTCACACCCTTGGCTAAACTATGAAAAAAACTGCAACTTATACTCCTGAAAATACGGTACTTGGGATTATTTGAGAACATAATGGTGTGTGCTCACAGCAGTTAGTCAATGGCTCATCCTTAAATTTAGTTTCATTTAAATGGGGTCTGTTTTGGGTGTGACTTGGAGCTTTCCAACCAAGTGGTTCACTACTCTGCAGAGATTTGCTTTTTTTGATGAATACAAACGTCACATAACTTACTTTAACATTTAACATGATCACATGATCACTAATGACTTTGAGATGTTTTTGATGAAAAGGGCTGTCCCAAATCCAGTGTGAGGTATTGGATACCAGCGATCTATTCATTAAGTAACTATAAGAATTACACTTTTAACCCAATAACATCAGAGCTTTAGCTTCAGTGTTTACATCCGTTCAACTATTGTAGCTATTGACACAATTTATGTTATCCCAGCAGATTCTGAAGCACAGAGAAGCAGCTTTGCACTGACATGCAACACTTTGCAGTTGTGAATCTGCATGTAAATCTGCTGATTTTGTTGTGGAAATCTGCTATGAAACGCTGCTTTTCTTCATGTCAGAATCAGTTAATTCACGTTGATTGTATAAACAGTGGAAGAGTTACAGTATGCCAAAGAGTGTTTTATTTTTACTACAATCCCATATCCCAAAATCCCAGCACACAGTGACCTCGTTGCATTTTTTTAACTAATTTGGCGGGCGGCTACAAGGCAGCATTTGTAATCAGGAGGCGGCAGTCGCATTTTTACATGCTGTGCACTGGATTTCACTTTAGGAATAAGTAAAATTCTATGATTGATTATTTTCTAAAAGTTAACACCGATCAGTGGGCGCATTTTGAGGTCGCGTGGTAGCAGTCCAATGACAGGCGGGGATAACGCCATCATGAAAATGGGCGACAGCTGCTACAGGGCAGCTCTGACTGGATGTTGTGTAAATGTTTCCTAATCCCAGTCATCCATATCAAGTGCCACTGGCCGCCCGGTAACTCGGGGGTATATGAAGAGTGGGTCATTTTGAATACCTGATTATCACCTGAATCCCGCTGTCTGCATTCATGACCATGCCAACAATTATCAAAGAAATTGGGTGGTGACCCAAAAATCTTTGAGATTCCACCAATGCCTCCCCAATGCACTGGGAGTTGTATTTGTGAAAGTAGATTTAGGTGTCACCAACAACATCTTTGCTGACAAAGGGTCAAAGGTCCAGTGAGTTATATTTATATTTCACCTTCCATCCATTCATGCAAGGCCCTAACCACGCCACCAGGAGGAACGTGGGGTTCTGTGTCTTGCTCAAGGACACTTCTACACAAGGGGAAGTGAACTTGTGACCCTCCAATCAGAGGTCGACCGCTCCATTCCTGGATTATCAGCTGGCCACACAGCTGTTTTATGCTGGTCTTTCTTGAGGTCACAAGAGCTTTTGTTTACAAATACCAGTGAAAATGCAGCTTTGAACTTCTGGAATGGTTAATGAAGGAACTGCAGTTTTAATCTGCATGTTGAGGTTTTTTTTGTGACCATGTTTCATCTTCATTTGAAAGATGCCGCTATAACAGACAACATCTTCGCACAACACGGATTACAATAACAAGTCCTTCTCTCAACAGTTTTTTTCCCTCTCGTCTCTGTGTGAGACAATTCAAGGTCTCGTCGAAAGAGCTCAGTCAATAAAATGTCAGCAGGAGGAGAAAGACGGTATCTAATGGCAAAGAGGATTTGAGCAGGTAGCTGGAGATTAGGTGGCTGTGTTTTACTGGGCCCATTCTCCCCGCCTCGCCCTCCTGTTCCTTCTGGCTTTATGAACAGGGAGGTGTACATAAAGTTTCACGGGTGAATGGGTGCGGGATAGAAGAGTGCACGTTTGGTACTGAAGACTGCTTGCAGTATGGGTCAGCAGATGCACGCTTTCCAAGGCTAATGCAAATGTTTCATGACACATTTCTGAGTTTGAATCAGTGGTGAGGAGAGCAGTGAAAGACTCCTACTCTAAGCTTTATCATTTCTAACCCTGACCTTAAAGCCTCAACGGTCACTGATTTCCAAACGGACTATTCTAATGACACAAATCCAAGCAAAGGAGGGTTAATATGATCTATGCAGATGAGTTTAAATTCATGCAGCAGTTAGGCAACACTGCTATAGAAGTAACTGTACTGTAGCTAAGTATGACACAACTACCTGATAGAAAACCTCTTTTATCAAGGAAGAAGCTGTATCTTCACTTATCTGATGTACTGCTGAGTCAGCAGGCCTGCAGGCCCCCTGCTCTTCTAAGACTTCAGGGCTGGAGTCCAGACAAGATTAGGAAGGCAATTCCTAAACAGATTTTTGCGATTTTCAGCCCACTCTCCTCATCGAACACAGATAAAGTCAACAAATGATCTGTCCTGGAAACAAGGAGTCTCTGCGTGTTGTCTGCAGCCATATCTGGGAGGGGCTTCCGACAAATCAGGCGGGAAATACTGCAGGAAATGCTGATTACAGCAGAACATCAATGCTGCAGGATCACACCAGGAACACAGCTCTCTTCCAAAAAAAGAAAAAAAAATATTCAGACATGTGTCCAAGAAGATGTTGAGTCTCTGGATTAGAGACCCGATTTATTAGATCCTAAATAAAGAAAGTAGAACTGTACTCACACACAAAGAAGCTATTTGGATCGAGATTTTCTGGCAATTTACTGGGATTGATTACATAACAGATAGCAGACAAACCTCAGTGTTTACATAGGGAGTTGTGTATTTTCGTTAGATCAATGAGCTCTAAGCGGTGTTCACACCAACGCGATTCGTGCGGTGGAGGCGGCCAGTTTCAATGCCACATGAGGCGATCTGAAGTCCTGGGAAGTGATTTGAACGATGAGGCGCAAATTGGACAGGTCGCCGTGTCACATCTGCCAATCAGGAACTCAGCTTTGGGCTTGTGACGTTTTCAGAGACTCGATCAGCAGATAGAATATCAATCCAAAGCGAGCATTTTTGTCCTGAACTTTCCTCTTTTTCCTTAACCTGTCAGAGCCGCAGGTTCTCAGAGTTCATCCGTCTACTTTGTGGGGAAGGCGGGATACTCTCATGACAGATCGCCATCTTTCGCTGTGGTGGAGCTCACTCACTTGATATGCTGGCACACAGAGAGCCGCTGCTGGGTTTTGATATTTTAGTTTGTGGTTGGATCTTGGTAGTCTTAGTTTGCAGGCTTTGTTTATTTGTTTTTTTGAGGTAGTTTTGGTTAAGCAGACATTATCAGGAGCTGCTGACTCTGACGGTCGACATGGCTGAGTCAGCAGTCTCCATGACTTATTTTATGTTTGGCCAAAGAGCCACAATGGAGAGATAGAGACACGTGGCTCTGGAGCCACAGGTTGCAGACCCCTGGTCATAGTCAAGGCCCCGGGGGCCGGATCCGGCCCGTGGAGTAATAATATCTTGCCCTCCAGATCATTTTATATTATTAATATTATTAACGACCCGATGTTTTCTTGTATAATTCTAGTTTAATTACAAGTAAAGAATTTTAAAGGTTTTTTTACTTTTAGCGTTTACTTTATTTCTAACTTGTATAATTTTGACAGAATATGCTATATACTATACTATTATACCATAAGAGGAAAACATTGAAAGTCATATAAGGTTTAAGTTGATTTATTCAGGAATAACATTCCCATCTTTTTTTATTCATCCATCCATCCATCCATCTTCTTCCGCTTCATCCGGGACCGGGTCGGGGGGTTCAGCAGTCTAAGCAAAGATGCCCAGACTTCCCTCTCCCCGACCACTTCCTCCAGCTCCTCTGGGGGGACCCCGAGGCGTTCCCAGGCCAGCCGAGAAACATAGTCTCTCCAGCGTGTCCTGGGTCTTCTCCGGGGCCTCCACCCAGTGGAACATGCCCAGAACACCTCTCCAGGGAGGCGTCCAGGAGGCATCCGGACCAGATGCCCAAGTCACCTCAACTGGCTCCACTCGATGCGGAGGAGAAGAGGCTCTACTCCGAGCTCTCTCCGGG
>NC_050524.1:24799062-24825334 GCF_002922805.2 Oryzias melastigma | reverse complement strand
CCATGCGAACCAAGCTCCTGCTCCGGTCGTACAGAGACCGGACAACCCTGAGTAAGGCTCCCCGGACCCCATACTCCCAGAGCACCCTTCACAGGACACCACGGGGAACGAGGTTGAACGCCTTCTCCAAATCCACAAAACACATATGGACTGAATGAGTGAACTCCCACGAACCCTCCAGCACCCTGGAGAGGGTGTAGAGCTGGTCCACTGTTCCACGACCAGGACGGAAACCGCACTGTTGTTCTTGAATCTGAGGTTCGACTATCGGACGGACTCTCCTCTCCAGTACCCTGGCATAGACTTTCCCAGGAAGGCTGAGGAGTGTGAATCCCTGGTAGTCGGAACACACCCTCCAATCCGGAGGACCTAGCGGGATCTCTGGTCTCAATGTTCATAAAGGGGTTCTGAACTGCTCTTGTCTGGCTCGTCACTTTTTTTAAATTCATATTTTTGACAAAAAGTTACGGTTTTAAAGTTTAAAAGTTTTAGCAATTTACTTTTTATGTGTTCAATAAATATTTATCCCGACCTACTGTGTGTTTTGGATTTTGGCCCAAAACACACAGCTTTGGGCCAGTTTTGTGATTGAGTTTGACACCCCTGCCTTACAGGACCCAACATGGTCAGGGCTCATTGCAGCAATGAATGTGTTACCCTCCCAAAACAACCTAATTAGGGTATCCCCCGCCTTCGTCCAATAGTAGCTGGGTTGGCTCCAGCAACCTTGTGACCTCAAAGAGGATCCAGAGGGTTCTGAAAATGGATGGATTGGTGTTTATCCCAGTTTGGCGCCCTCATCCTCCTCCTCTCCTTCTTTTCTGTATTGTTCTGATAATTCTATTCAGTGGACTATTTTTTTCTTCTTTTACTCTGCATTGTTTGTCATGAATAGTGTGGTTGAAAAACTCAGACCTTGACTTGCTTCAGTGGTTCAACAGACGTAATACAAACAAAGTCTCAACCCGTTTCATATAATGGCTGACGCGCCGTCGGACTTGGAAAAACATTTCTTTTGGGTTTTTTTGATTGAAATCTCAGAGAAGTACATTGTAGTTTCAGACACGGATTTATTGTTTCTCTGTGACCCATAAATAAAGTTTGAGGTAACACTTTTTCTGTTGATGCCTTCATGTTGAAACACCCTCAGTTGTTGTGTAGGTTTGACTTGGATCTTAATCTTTCTTTTATTGATGATGGGTGCACGGTGGTGTAGTGTTTAACACTTTTTCCTCAGCTGGTTTGAATCCCACCTCCTCTGTGTTGAGGTCTCCCCGTGGATGTTTGGGTTCTCCAGGCACTTCAGTTTAATTTCACAGTTCAAAAAGGTGACTAAATTGTCCCTTAAATGTGTGTGTGTGTGTGTGGTTGTGTGGTCCTCCAATAGCCTGGAGATGTATCCAGGCCAGGGTGTACGATAGATTCTAAAAGAGATTAAGCAGGTTTAGAAGATGGATGGATTTTTTTGATGAGTCAACAAAAAACAGTAATTTCTGAGTCTATTCCTCACAGAAACCCAGAAACCTCATCTTTGTTTGAACTCATCCACTCAGTTTTTTTGCACTGTGTTGAAGACCATCGTTTTATAGACATTAAAGTCCCATCCGATCATCTTTTGATCTGTTGTAAAAGCATTCCCAGTGGTTTTTTTAATGATGATTTTACCCAAATGAGGACATAGTTTATGTAAGGAGTTCTTTAGTTCACCTCTGAGTTGTGGGGGGAACTGAAAAAACGCACCCCCATTCGCTTCGGAACAGGGACTCTGCTCTGTAAAATGTGAAATGTTGTATCAATTAACCCTGTGACATTGGAGTTCAAGTGTTTATATTCTTCAATTTACTGTAATTTTTTCATTGTTAACATGATAAACATAATTTCAGTAGGTTCTGAAGGAGAAAAGCTGATTTTCTCCTTCAGAACCTCACTTGTTTTTATGGCGCATGCATGGTGTAGAGCACGTGTCAAAGTCAAGGCCCGAGGGCCGGATCCGGCGCTCTAGATCATTTCATTTTATTATTATCAATAGCCCGATGTTATGTTGCGATCATTTCTAACTTGTATCATTTTCACAAAATATATTTTATGGAGAGTAAAATATTGGAAGTTATTTAAGGTTTAAGTTGATTTCTGGAGTAATATTCCTGCCTTTTTATTTTTCATAATTATGTTAAAAACTTATTGTTTTAAAGTTTTAAAAATTGGCATTCTGCTAGCTTTTTTGACTACTTTGGCATTTACCAAGATTTTTTAGGGTATTTTAGAGATTAGCTAATATTTCAGCTACATGCTAGCTGTTTTGGCTAATGTAGGCTTTTTTCAGTTTATTAGAATATTTTGAAGTTTGGCTATTTTTTAAGTTACATGCTAGCTTTTTTAAAGTTTTTTTTAGGCTAATTTGGCATTTAGCTAATATTTTGGCTGGCTATCAGCTTCAGCGTTTTCTGCTATCAGCTTCAGCGTTTTCAGCTATTAACTTCAATGTTTTCATCTATTAGCTCAAGCGTTTTTAGCTATCAGCTTCAGTGTTTTGAGCTATCAATTTCAGCGTCTTCAGCAGCCAAATTTAGCCTATAGCATTCACACTATCATTATTGCAAATAATACTACATATGTAGTTCATATTTATGCCAAAAAGTTACGGTTTTAAAGTTTTAAAAATGTAGTTCTAGAGTTTTCAATAAATGTTTATCCTGTCGGCCCGCGACCTAACGTGTGTTTTGGATTTTGGCTCCTTGTGCGACTGAGTTTGACACCCCTGGTGTAGACTGCAAGCATGTCATTGTAGAAAAGTAACAATAGTAGAGGTCATCCATCAGATCATCTTTTTCTTGCTTCACTTTTTGTTCATTGTGTATAACAGGAATTTAATGTTGTTTGAAAGAAGATACCGAAGAAGAATATCGCCGTAAAGAGGAAAATGGAATCGCTAGCTTAGCGCTATACTGGTGCTTTCTAATGTCGTTATCATTTTCTGCCAATCAGCAGGTGGTTACAACAACTCCGGCCCAACCGTCCCATTCTATTTTTCCATGGACTGACAACAGAGTGGGGCCCTCAAGAGGTGCAGGTCCGAACTGTTTAATGTAGGGGGGTCAAACACAATCGCACACGGGGACAAAATCCAAAACCCACCTTAAGTCACAGGCCGAACAAGATAAATATTCACTGAACACTCTCAAACTACATTTAGGAAACTTTAAAAAAAATGTGACTTTTTAACATAATTATGAATTATAAAAAGGCAGGAATATTATTCCAGAATAAATCAACTTAAACTTTAAATAACTTTCAATATTTTACTCTCCATAAAAATATATGTAATCAAAATTATACAAGTTAGAAATAAGTACAAGATAACATCGGGTCGTAATAACAATAAAAAAAAATGATCTGGAGGACCGGATAGATTACCCGAGGGCCGGATCCGGCCCCCGGGTCTATAGACTTTGACACCTGGTTTAATGGGTCCATTTTACAATGGAAGCGGTCAAAATACCAGAACCACTCAGCGGAAACAAGGCTAGAGTTTTATCAAACAAGTTTATTTCTGCATTCAAAGGTTGTTAAAAATGTTGTGACTTCTGTGATGTGTTCAGTAAATTGTGTCTCTTTTTTAGGCTGGTGCTGTTAAAAACATGAAGCAGTGACTCAAGTGTGGCTCAAATGAGAGAAAATCAAATACATGCTTTTAAAAGAAAAGGAGTTGAACCGCAGCAGACAGAAAGGCTTCATGTGAGTCAAACTTCCGTTTGACCTGCCATCCCGGCTCCCCGGTGTTCTGCTGTGATCTCTGCATGCGTGTGAAGGAACATGCATGTCACCCAGCCGGCTTCTGCTGCCTGACGGCCGACTCTTAGCCTCAAACTGCTAATTTTTCCTCCTTCCAGCCCGTGTCGGCCATATTCAGCTCATGCCGTCTTGCTTGGCGCTCACCATTCTTTCACAGTTTTTTGAGCCAGTGCGGTGCCATTACCAGCACCGGCTGCCACGGGCAACGGGCCCGACTCTCTGGGATTGGAATGCAGCTGTGTGTATGTGTGTGTGGGTGGTGAGATGGTAGGCAATCTGTCGCTTGTTTACACTTTATATGTCACTCTTTAGGTGCTCTAAATCTTTGACCATTGACCACTACATCTGCTTTTCTTTATGTCTTTCTATTTCCCTGCAGCACGCCATTTATCAAAAATAATAAAAACTCTGTGTTGTCTTCCTGTCTGAGTTAATGCTGGATTCCTCTTCCATCTGTAAAAGTTTGGGAGCCTTCGAAGAGTGAAAATACTATTGATCTGCGTAATGGAAGGCATGATGCTCCTATCAGTGTGGTGATGTCAGAGGATGGCACACAGGCGAGCGGACAATCTTTTCCTCCCGACTGCTCAGACGCGCCGTCCGTGCTATTGATCCATCACTTAGGTGTTGCTTTTTCCTCAATCGATCTCTCCACCTGAAACCTGGCCAACGCCTGGGAGAGAGAAAAAAAAGGTGGCAGAAATTAAGGCAGATGGAGAACTGCTTTTGATCCAAGCTGCTAAATATCCCATTCTCCTTTAACAAGCGCACTTCACAGGTCATTCGGAGGCCAGGGCTGTTATCGTGAAAATCCTGCTTTGCTTACAGATCACAATCTTGCCAAATGACAGCAATGGCTCCAACAAGAAAATCAATGCCTTTTCCACCCCCATTGGGGAGTGGGGGGGCTTCTAAAAGCGTTTTTTTTAGCCGGACTTATTAATCTTTCAGCAAGCGCCTCTCACTCGCTCCTTCCAACTTATGCTTCTTAACTCTAGACAAGATGCTCTTATCACTAAAAATGAACAGCTCCGAATGTCTTTTGTGCAGAGATGACTGAGCTTGTCTCCAGGATGTATAACTTTGCCCTTTAATGGGTTTTAATTACAGCCCTCATTGATGAAAAGGGGCAGCTCAAAACACTGGCTTCTCTCTTTTGTCTGCATTTGTTTTGCTCTTTTGACCTAATGATACAGAGTTTCTGTGCAGCTGATTGAACCAAACCTCTGTAAAGGTCTATGAGACGTCATTTGTTTGGCTCCCTCTCTTAGAAATCTGGAGGGTTTCCAGACTCTTCTTGACAGCCCACTTATAGAGTTAATTGGATAGGTCTTGGAAATATGTTGTTCACTTTGTCTAGTCTTTTAACTAGTGAAAGAAGCCAAAAGAAGGCAAGAAGTATTTAAGAGGGTCTGGCTGCAGGCCCAGAAACCCGGCTATGAGCTGTTTGAGATGTTTTCTCCAGCCGATGATAGACGCATCATTTGAAGCCAGAGCATGGATGAGTTGTGGCAGCCTTTGTGGAATATGAGGGATTTTCTCGGCTCCCAGCTCATGGGTAGCACTAAGAGATAAAATAATCCCCCAACAAGTGCAATATGAACGAAATCCTTGACAGGGAAAATCCCATGTTTACTTGGACATGCAATTCTACCATCTCCATTGCTGCTAAAGCTGTTTGAGGGAATGGACATGGAGGTTTTAGTTGGAGTTTTTTTTTGGAGAGTACACCCCCGTACATCCCTTCTCCTATCCATCACTACTTGCTGTATACCCTTTTTATGACTGTGGGAATTTATTTATGAACCTGTGTCTGCAGGTCAAGTCGTGTTTTTGGATGTAGAAAAGAAAAATCTGACATAAACTCAATAAAATGTTGCAGATTTCTTCTTGAGTTCATGTTCTAAGGCTCCTTCACAGACTATTTGTTACAGGGGGACATTCATTACTGATTGCAACCTCACATGTATTTTTCTTTTACAAATCGCATGGAGCAGGCTGTCTAAGTCACACTTCAATCTCACAGATATAACCTTAAGGCAAAGGGAAACTAGAAAAGTTACATTACCCACAATGATCCTAGTGTGAATGCTTTTGCTGAAAGTAGTTGCTGAAGATGCCGAAGCTTTTTGCTGAAAATGGTGATGCAATTTACTTTAGTTGCTGAAGGGATTTGATGAAAATGCAAAAACTATTTGCAAAATGTTCTTTGCTAAATGTTGTTAAAGAACTATGAAAGAGCACCGAAGTTGACATAAATTTCAGAAAGATTTGTAGTAAAATTGCTTAAATGTCTATAATACATGCCAATTTTGCAAAAATATTTAATGTGTTGCTTAAAGATGAGCTAAAGTCCAAATAAGACAAAAAAAAAGCTAACTCGTTGCTTAAATACTAGCTAAACTCCAAAATATCCTAAAATTCCTCATTAAACTAAAGTCAAAAACTTAAGCCTGTAACTAAAATAGAGGCTAAACTAAATTTGCCTAAAAAAAACCTCAGTAGATAACAAATTAGCCAAAAGCGTTAGAATGTTGCTAAAATATTAACTTAACTCCAATTTTTTAAAATTACTATAAAAGATGAAAACATAGCAAAATGAATATATATTTAAAGGCTTGTTGCTAATCTACTACAAAAATTGAAAAACTTTCTCATTCATTTCCCATGGAGCATATTTTGCTCAATATTTTGAAGTTTATGAATACCAGAAGTACAAGCAGTAATGTCCTGAATGAGCTGAATGCTTTGATACCAAGTTTACTGAAATCGCTGAAAGTGGGATTGAGTTTTTCTGTGCCAAAAATTGTATGGAAAGAAGCAGCAGAATCACTATAGTTTTACTAAGCTTTCACACATTAAAAAATAAATTAATAAAAAAAAAGGACACATTTACACATGCACATGTATTAATTTTAAATCAAAATAATAACTAAATGTAACTGAAATCTAACATTTTTGAGTATCATTTTCTTTGAATCATTTTGCAGATAGAAGTGAAGAATATTTTAACAGCACTTTGACACGTTTTATCACACTTTCTATTAAGCCCTCCAGGATTAGGATTTTGATATCATAACAGCAGGTTCACAGCGCACACGGAAGTGCTGCGAATCAGAGTGCACGCGGAATCCACGTCACCTCCAGTTCACACCAGACGTGTATTTTCCCCGACGGTCGACCGTCGGTCGGCGCAGAGGACCGTGGAGGACCGTGGCACTTCACGTCTGATGTGAACTACACCATAGATTAACAAGGACACCGAATGGAAGCAGCCTCGTTCCTCACCAACCCGGTGTACCTCCGTGAATTCTTACCTTTTTAATTCATTATAGAGGTGAATTAGTCTGAGCTTCCTTATAATAAACATTTAGTTTTATTGTAGTGTGCATTTGCTTCTCCTTTAAAGGGATGCATCATTTTTCTATTGGACAGTTTTCTTCCTAAAGAGACGTAATGTGACCTACCCGGAGTCCACCTTTACTTTGTGGATGAATCCATTGAGTTCTGCCTGCGTCTTACGGTCCTTCGTCGTTGTAGTACCAACTGTTGTCATTACATCATGGTGAGTGGGTGAAGTGGCCCAATATCAAGGAGTTCAGTTCAGTTCAGTTCAGTGGGTGCATTTATTCACTGAACCGGCTGATTATGAGTTTGACCCGCGAGGTGGAAACCCATTTATATCTATCAAAATTAGCAGAGCGCCTGGAAAACACATTTCCTTCTGAGGATGCTGCTTTATTTCACAGTTGAAATGAAACTCATCTGAAAGTAATTTCCGCTCCAGAACGGAAAGATTCTCCCTTCGGATTGTGATCCTCATCCCCAACAAGTTTTGTAAGATTCCCCAAACTTTTTTTCCCAGGAAGTCCATATCGTGCTATTTAAAACCGTCTCATCGTCCTCTTTTTGTGCATTCACACGAGGATTACTCTGTGAGGTTTAATCCTGTTGTGTTCACTCGTAGGAATCCCTCAATCCTCCTCCCTGTCCCGTTGTCTGCTTCAAGCTGTGCAGGTGATGCCCAACATCAGTTCTTCTGGCTGATACACATGCCAGGGTTCTGTGTTATAAATGTCTGCGTGAACAACACTCATGAAAACATGAAGATAAAGATGTTGATACATACAGGAAAGACTTGAAACATTTAGATGAAGCATCATCTTACTAAACACAGCTAGCAAACAGTGTTCATATGAGTATTTGGCTCTCCTAAAAGTTATCCATTCACCTTCCAAATTCACTTTGTCCTGTGCAGGGTCACAGGGGTTGCTGGAGCTTATCCCTACTGTTTCAGGTCACAGGAAGGGTATATTCTGGACTCAGAGCCAAACAGAGACACTCACATTACCTTCTGAGGGAAACTTAACGGGTAACGCAACAGGGCAGCTGGAGGCTGACTCCACCACTAGCGCAGATTTGAAAAATGCAAAAAAGGGGCGGGATAAGTTGGGGGGGCGGTTTGGATATGTGATTGACAGTGGCAGTGAGGTTAGCTTGAGGTAACGTAGCGTTTTCAATTATCCTTCAACATCTTCAATCTTCAAACAACCAGTAAATATTTCAAACATATCAAAGAGTTGTGTTCTGGGCTCAGTTTCATTTAGCTTGTTTTGTGGTCTCTGAAAGAGTCATCATCGCTGTGATGACTCTTTCAGAGCAGAACGGAGGAGGAAATATTTAGGACAAATATTGCAGCAATCAATCACTCCCCGTTACCTTCACTCTAATGTCTTATGTCTCCTTGTTACTTTCACTCTTATGCTAGTTGCTCTGCCTCTGGTCTGGTGTCTTCTGCTGTGACTACAGTGTCCGCGGCTGCACTGACACGGGGTGGAGGGTTTGTGTCGCAGGGAGCGGAAGGATGCTCCCAGTTCAAACACTGCAGAGCGGAGAGGGATGGATGCTCACACTCAAAGAGTTTTTCCGTGTCCAACAGGACAAGCTATTTTGTTACTGACAACTAAAAATAAAGACCCCTGACCTTGGCTGTTTGCTGATGACTAAGTATGAAAGAGAGCTGACAGACGAGATAGAGAGCGTGTGAGTCTGACAGAGAGACAGAATTGTGGAGCTGCTGAAGCAGAGTGAGAGGAGCTGGTTCGGCAGGATGGAGAAATACGTGTGGAAAGAGAAAAGCAGATTGAGGAAGAGGGAAAATAGATGAAAAAATGACAAATTGATAGAGATTTGTAAAAGCAAAATACCTTTTTGATTTGCTTCAAGTTTTTGGATAAATTTAAGTCATATTTTCTCCTCCACTCTGAGCTTCAAACCTACTTCTTCTTTTCCGATTGAACTGTCTTCAGGAAATGAATTTAGACATTCAGAAATATTGGACCTAGCTTCTTGAGTTTATTGTGACTGAGTATTTTATCACTTTTACTTCAACATTTCTTAACCCTTTAACAGCAGAGTTTTTGTTCCAGTGTTTACATTCTGTCAACTCTCGTAACTCTTCAACAGTTTACGCAATTAACAGAATTCCAGCAAATTCCAGTGGAGAAAAGTAGCCTTGCACTGATATGCAACACTGTACGGTAGTATAATCAACATAAATCAGCTGTTTCTGTCGCAGAGAAAACTGGCTTTGAGCCATTATGCAACACTCTATTCTGGCAAAGTGCACAGCTGGTGTTCTCTATGGCGTAATTGGTTGATTGACTTTGATTGCTTTAAGTGGTCAAAGCGTTACAGTAAGTCTAAAGCTACAGACACACTGAGGATGTGACGCATGTTCAAGAACGCGCTAAATGTGCTTTTTTGAACATGATACTAGCCCACAGGGTTAGACAAAAAAGAGGGGCTTATGTTGCCATTTTCTATGATTTACCTACACATGTGTACCAGGACCTACAGTCTGAAGAGGTTTGGTGTGACATGTCAAAGCGGTGCATAAATCTGGTGAATCTTGCTCCAGGCCATTTCTTTCACAGCTCTATTTCGATATATGAAAGACATAATGTGAGTCATATGATTCCAGCCGGGCACACACTTTAAATTTCTCCTTCTTGGTCGTTTTTCAAACATTTGCACTTCCTTGAAATAAAAGTCCACATACATCATCAACAAGTCAACAAATTAGAGTCCCTGGTTGGTCAAAGTTCAGCCTGGTTGAACTGTCAACATTGAATGTGCGTTATGTAGAAACCAAAAAACGGTTGTAGAAACTTGTGAGAGTTTTAAACGCGGAGCCCAAAACATGTTTTTATTTAGACTTTTCATTGGAAGTGGCCACTTGAGCACGCATCACCGAGGGCGGAGTGAATGTAGCTTAACCCTAGAACATTCATTCGTCTTCTTGGCCGCTTTGTCCCTTTCAGGGTCATAGGGTGCTGGAGCCTAACCCGGCTACTGATGGGTGAAGGCAGGGTTCTCCCTGGACGGGTCGCCAGTCTGTCGCAGGGTCACTATCACACACCCATCCACTCAGGGGCAATTTTAGAGTAACCTAAGAAATATGTTTTTGGACAGTGGGAGGAAAACCAGAGTCCCCGGTGAAAACCCAGGCATGCACGGGGAGAACATGCAAACTCCACACAGAAAGGTCCAGTTGATGGTTTTGTTTCAGGTTCCCTCAGCTGGGACTCGAAGCGGGGCCTTCTTACCATAAGGCAAGAGTTCTAACCGCTGTGCCAACATGCAGCACTAGAACCCTTTCCTTATAAAAAGTTACTCCATTACTTTTGCCGGGTAATTTTACCCAATATAATAGGGATCTGAGAACAAAAAAATCCTTAAAATAACTAAATAATGATATTGGAGACTTGGTCTGTGGTTGACCCATTCAGGGACACATGACACTCAGAAAAATAGAATATATTGAGAATTATGTAAATACTCGTGTTAAGGGTGTAATGTAATGTAACGTAAAAGGGTTCATTGTTTTGACGTTTATAACTGTCCTAACATCTAAACCCATTTTTTAAGTTCCTTTCTGGAAGAACCATGAAGACGTACATGTTAGAAAACGATTTGATCAGATTTGTAAAGAATTAGAATAGGAACAGCAGCCACTCTTTACTTTACTGTAAATTCAGGTGTTAAAGTTTCCAACCTGTGAATTGAAAAACACTTTGCTGTAGAAGGTTTTACCTCTCAAAGAACATTTTAAGATTAAGCAAGGACGTGTCTTCTGTCACAAACTTGCCACTTTGTCTGTGTTTTCATTTTATTTTTTGTATATGGAGGTGGGATGGGAGGGGGTTAGATTTATCACTCCTACATCTTACCTTTAGCTGTACAGTACAATTTTATGAAAATCTTTCCTCCTTTGTCCTTTTTAAATCTGGAAGAAAATGGAGTTGATGCCAGCACAGGAGCGCTGATCCTGGCAGCACAGGAACAAGAACGTTCTGCTGTGCGGAGATGTACGACAGCAGCACAGCATCTCCTTCAGATGCAAAATGTTCATATTTTGAATGTGCCTGAATAAAATCCGCAAATACAGGAAATTTCAGGAAATACAGGAAGAAACGTGAATAAGAAGGGGAACACTGTATTACCAAAGTGTTCCTAGGGGTCTTTTAATTATGATGTTTTAAGCCAATAAATTGTGTTGTTTTCTAGGACATGCAGCAGTGTTTCATTAGAAGTCCGCCTCTTAGTTGTGGGTGGGACCATTGGTATGGAGCAACCCCACCCCTCTTCCCCTCCCCGTTTGTGAGAGCTTGTGGCCCGTCTATCGTATTTTACGCCATAAATACACTCTTTTTCCTTTTGTACTTTTTGTCTGCTCACGAAAAAAAATATGTAAATAAAGAAATAATAAGTTAAGCAATTTTAAGCTTAATTTGTTTTATAAATGTCCTCCAGAATCACAAAAATACTTCAAGAACATGTTAAAAACACTAAAAACCCTAATTTCATTGAAGTGAGTCATTAAAGCTTTCACTGACGGATGAATTTGAAACTTTATTTTTAGGGAGCTTTACTTTTATTTGTCCTGAGAAGTCATCTGAGGATATTCAACACTTCCATGCACCATGTGAGCCTCTTAATCACTTCATCAAATCTTCCTTTCTCTTGTGTTTCTCTGTAATTTGTTTTTCTGTTGCATTTACTGCATCTTGCTGTCCTAGAACACATGCGATCACAGAGAACAGAAGAACAAAAACATGGGAAAAAAAGGATTAATCCTCCAGGGATTATAGCATCTGCCTGTCGAGGGTGTTTTCATCCTCAGGTTTTCATGTGGGAATCTGATGTGGGCTGGACAGCAAGAAAGGAACAAAAAGAAACATCATCACTCCAGTGAACTTAGGTTGTAGATGACAAAGGACCAACGCATATCAAACAAAATGTCATAAAAATGACTAACAGGCAAAGAATAAGAGAAAACAACGTCAGAATACAAAGTGTAGTAGTGACAACATAACTGAGGATAAAAATAACAAATGAAAAGCAAATAGTACAAAAAAACAGAAGAGCATGGACAAAAGATAACAGATGGATAAGTAATAGAAGCACTGCAAAGTAAAAAAAAATATTAGTAAGAAGTAGAAAAAATATAAAACATAACATTACAAAAAACAAGGGGTTAAAGTTATATATTTTTATTAAGAAAAACAGGAGTTAGTGTAATTTAACGAATAAAATACTGAAATGTTTTTATTACCAGACAACGCACAGACAGAAACCAGGTCAAGATATAATTCCTCTTTTCAAGTCAGGATATTCTAAAATGAAGTAGGAGAAACAAAAGATCACAAGCCGTAATCCCTTGACCATCTCGCACTCATTAAAGCAGCAAATGGTGGTTGTGTTTGATCAGTGGAAGGACCGAGAGAGAAGCTGTGCAGACTGAAGATAAGAACAACAAATCTGTACTCAGAGACCCCAGATGAGCTTGACTGGAGGCTGCTCACAAACACAAAAACATACGTTTATGAAGAAAGCACTTCTGGAAAAAGCAAAGTAGGCAACAATACAAAAAAAGAAACGAAAAACTGAAACGATAATGATGTTTTTTATTTTAGCCGGTTTTCTCTTTTGTCATCTGGATTGATAACCTGTGACATGATGTCAGATAAAGAAGCTGCTTCAGAGTCTCTGATGAAAATGGTGCTTTTAACGTGTTCTTGTGGCATTTGTCTGATGACGGAGGACACATAGGAAGTATATTAAGCTTTAAATTGCATTTCTGATTATTTCTTCATTTAAATTGCTATGAATCAAGAGCAGAAGAAAAAAAATGTCCTTTGATAAAGATCATATTTGTGACATATAAAGCGCTCCCTGCTCAGCTCTATACATCTAGATCCAGGTACATCTTCAGTTTCCTCGTCTGAGCCGGTATCTGGCTCTAAACTCTGCAGCTGGATATCTCCACTATTGCTCACCATTTTTGTTGCACCACTAATGTTAACAGAGAACTCTCAGCAATGGGAAAATAAATCTCAAATGAGGATCGGATTTGGAGTTTAACTGAATTAAAGGGACTTAAGTGTGCCTCATGTTCCCTTTTACACACAAAGTCACTGCATTTTTTATATATAATATTCTATAAAGTCTAAAGCAAAATGAAAACTGGGGCTATTTATTTTACTTCCAGAAAACCTTTTTACTTTTACTTTAAACTCCAACTATACTTGTATGTATGGTGGAAGTGTTCCCAGTGGTCTTTTAGTTATGATTATGCAGTTTTTAGCCAACATAACAACAGGGTTGTTTTCTAAGATATAGTTTCTGCAGATCAGCAAAAGCTCTTAAAAAATGCACTAAAAGAACATGTTAAAAACAACAAAACACTATTTTCATTATAGAGGGTCTTTAAAGTAACAGTTATATTTACTGTTGCAAACTCATCAAATTTGCTAGCAAAAAGTCTGCAGGGTGTGCCATTTTCATTTCATTTCATGCGACATCCCCCTCACTAGTTTAGGTTTAAGCTACCACATTCAAAGAAAAGTCATGTAATATGTGAGTTTTGAGCCTCTGCGTTCAAAACTCTCATGTTCACGTGTCGCTACCATATTTTTAAGATAGTTTTTGGGCTGTTCGTACAAAATGCGTCTTCATTGAATGTGTCTTGAAAAGAAACTTTACGCTACTCAGATTTGGTAGTAACGTATGCAGTAGTCCCCCATTATTCACGGGGCTTAGCGACCACAGACATCCACAAATATGCTAAATCTGTGAATACGGAGAACCCCCACCCTCCGCGGCCAAAGGGTGTCTTACCGGTTCATACTCATCAAAAACACTTCTGATCATGCTTTGTAAAACGTTTTTAAAGAACACAAAGAGCTCAACATTAAGTTTGTTTTAAAGTCAGAACAAAAGACAACGCTCCCCCGCCCCTCCACTGTGTGGAGATGCACCTCAGCACCGCAGCACCTCCTTCAGATGCAAATATGTTATACAATCGTCTTGAGTTTTTGTGACGAACCGCAAGAGTCATTTGACTAAAAAAAAAAATCTGTGAATATGTGAAACTACAAATAAAGAGACACCAATATGCGGGGAAACACTGTATATGAACTGAGCGCATTCTTGAACAGACGTCACTAGTATGAACGTATCATCAGACATCATACAGACTACGGTTTAACATGCATGCTGTGTTATAGTAGCAATAGCAATAGTGCCAGCCAATCCAAATGCAGCTCTGGAACAAAGTGGCAGACATTATGACTGTTCCTCAAAATGCGACTTAACCTCGTTGTCATCCCAATATCCCAACACAAATGGCAGGAAGCGCTGAGGGGTTCCTGACTTTCCAGCTCCCGTAGTGTCATGTTACCTCATGGAGAGATGAAAGCCACAGAGCTAGTCGCCCCACCAGCGAGTCATAGAGATCACATTGGAATGCACATTGAAATGCTGATGCTTTTGCTGCACCGCTGCTCAGTGGGGCTGTACAGCCTGTTCTTGTCTTCCAGGCACTGTACAGGACAGGGAGCATCGGAAGGAAGCTACAAATGCTATTTAAAGCCTGACTGACAGCGCCGGAGGACATACACAAAAGCCAGCAAGGGAATCTAAGTAAAATACAAATATAAGATGAGTGTGGGTATGAATGGGAGCATAAGGAGGAGTGCTTTAGCAGTCACTGTGCTCCTCCGAGCCTCTTTCATGTTCTAAACCCTCTCCTTCCTTCACGTCTGTGTAATAAAGTCTTCAAAGTTAAACAGAACTGGGTTATTGCGACTGCTTTCTGGACGCTAATGATGTAATCTGTCTCCCGTCATCAGTTACAGGGAAATGACTGCTGTTTTTCTGTTTACAAAAGCGCTGCAGATGCTGTTTAAACTTTTATGGCTCTTAATCAGAAAGACTGGTCGGCACCTTTTCCCCGCTACAGTCTTTCAAAGGAGACGTGGACCTGATGGATGTCCGATTGTGCGTCCGAGCGCCTTGACAGTGATGACTCACACATTGAAACAGCGAGTCTTTTGTCATTTTCAATGACGCGCACCAGACTCCACACGGGAACGTTTCGTTTCTGTGCACGTTTGAGTACCAGAGACAGTCGTAACACAATTATCGTCCCCCTTGTCCTTCTCTAAACGCATTCCCTCCTGTTATTTCCACTCCAGCAGCAGGTTATCGCAGCGCACTGTCAGTGGCGGGGTGTCTCCATGCTCTTTTGGACAACAATCTCATTAGAATGAAACGGCTTTTTAGGAAGGATAAGAAAGATAGAAAAAAGCTACTTGAATGAAGAGCGTCTAACTGTCTAGATCCACCTTTTAAAGTCTTGTAGTCTTAAGGAATAAAAGAGTTAATAGGACAGGTCACCAAAATGACTACACCCCTCTGTCATTACATTCATAGTACTGTTCTTAGCCTAAAAAAAAATAAAAAAAAAACAACGACATATTTTCTGCAAAAGAGTTGATCAGGAATTCGCCTGAGTTGTGGGTGGGGTCTAGGGCTGGGTTGATAAATCGATTAATTAATCTGAATCGAGGTAAGCTTAATAGATCCAACTATCGAACTAAGATAGAATATTCGATCCAGAAAAGTAGAGATCGATCTAACGCACAATTTTAAAGTCTACAGCTTGATGCTAGCCTATAATGGGATTTCCCATAGGACAGCTAATGCTAACGCTCAGTCAACCTTAATATACATTGCTGATTAAAAATGAACATCTTCGTAAACTCACAGGCATGAATTTTCCAAACTTTTTTTAAGGAAATATATTTTTAAAGAAACCATTACAATACATTTTACAGTATGTAAACTATATCAGATTAATATGAAAATCTTAAAGATTATTAATGAATCCTCAGTGGTCCCAAGAGTGGCTCTGCTGATCAGGGATCAGTTGCCTGGGCGGTGACACTAAACCAGCCCTCTGAGTGTCCACTTAAGCTAATGTGGGAAGACACAAGGGGCCACCTGGAAAACAGCGAGAAAACCCAATTAGCGTGGCATTGCCGGCTGGCCTCCCGCTAGCTTACAGCCCCTCACATCGCCAACCCAACATTAGTAGTGTAACAAAAATGGCGAGGAATATTAGAGCCATCCATCGGTACAGTTTTGATCCAGATTCCAGCTCAGACGAGGAAAAAAAAGACATCAATGGATCCATTTGTCTGCAAGAGGATGCATCAGAATGGAGCAGGGAGCTTCTGGGGCGACCCAGCATATTTCACATATGTCACAGTACAATCTTTTTAAAAACTGTATTTTTTTGTCTGCTCCTGATTCACAATGATTTGAATCGAGAGATCCTCAGAAATGCGTTTTAAACTTAATTTTACTCATTTATGCGCTCCATCTATTAAAATCCGCAGAATTACCATTTCATAATTAACTAAAAAACAGCTTCAATTGAAATATTACAAAAAGATTTTTGTCATCTCTGTCCCAAATTCATTAAAACTACTCAATTGACCTTGTAATGTTGCAGAGGGGCTGACTGGACATCAGAGAATTCAACAAAGGTCACATCTTTCATCTCCGTCATCTCTGAGCCAGGGGGTGCCGAAGCAGCAGAAATGTGCAGGAACTAATGCCACAGCCTCCAAATGACCGCCAGGATAATTGGCCAGCTGGAAGTGTTGATTTTAAAGCGTACAGTTCTCCTCCTTTATCCTGAGTTAGGCCGTCTAAGACACAGGTTCCCCTTTTGTAATGGAATTAATGAAAACATTAAAACAGTTCTGGTTGGAGAATTAAGGAGATGTGATGTGTGGGCTGCAGTAATTGGAGCCTACAGAATGAGGAGTGTGGGAGCTTAGCTCCAGACGATTCCCGTGTTGCCCAGCTATAATTACAATAGGATTTCTGCCTCTTCCTCCTCGCTATGATGAAAAGGTTTTATTGTTCCGCTGTTTCATGAAGAAGGGAGCGGAAAGGAGGGATCAGCTGTGGTTGATGAAAGGATTCTCTGCTGCTGGTTGGAGAAAAAGGAAAGTTTGATTTCATCTTGGAGCAGCACCATCGCTCTCCTGCATTTAGTCTCCTCTCTTCCTCCTTCTCTCCTCCTGCCTTTGACTCCGGGATGCTCACAGTCGAGCTGCATCAGAAGCTCTATAGAAATTCACAAGCGGGTGCCGAAAGGTTTTTTGTCAGAGCGTTGTGATCTCCTGAGATGCGTCTCACAATGGGTGTCACCGCAGCTCAGAACGAGACAGCTGCATGTCATGTTGTTATGCTAAGCTTTTAAGAGATGTTTGTGCGCCAGCGCAGACTTTTTGTGTGTCTGGGCTGCTCCTCGCTATTGTTGCCGCCTTCGGCCGACAGCCTGTCATTTCCTGTGGGACGTGGCATTTCCTGCTGCGGCGCCTCTTTTAGATGGAGCATCAAAAATGTGGCCCAACTGCTGCCCCAGTTGCGAGTGAAGGCAGGAGTGGAAGTCTGGGCGAACTCAATAGTGTGATTTACACACACTGCACACCCAGCCAAAGCGTTGGGTAATTGAAAAAACTAGCCAACCTGCAACATTTTCTCATCGAGAAGAAACAACGGCAGACGCGCTGCTCAGCATCCGGAGCAGGACGCCGTTCGCCACATATATTAAACTGGCAAGCATCATTACACAGAATCCAGAATGCAGTTTTTCCTCAAACGACAACTCTTCAATTAAGTGCTATCACAACCTTTTTTCTTGGAGTTGCAACATCCTCTGTTTTTGCAAATGTTGTGCCCCCAACTGCATTGACAGAAAGAATGCTAACGCGCCGTGATGACAAAGCAGTGGTGGGAGGGCTGGAGGCAATGCCTCCTGTGTGTTCACTCACCGGGATTCAGACGAGTGTGGATGTGGCTGTGTGTGAAGGATGTGTTGGGGTTGCTGCCCGCCTGCAGGTCCATTGTAAACACCATCATCCTTTCCTCCTGAAGTAATCTGTTACTTTACATATTGTTCGCTCTGTTTAACCCACACATGAAATTTAGGTTTGCTGTCCTCTTTTATTCACAACTTCCACCTGGCTGTTTAAAGAGCAGCTGTGAGTTCAGGAAATCAGAAAATCGCAGATGTAGTTCTCGCTCTGCCCATGTGTTTAAAATGTTCACAGTATTGTTTTAATTATGATTCTGAAGTTTTTAACCAAAATCCCACAATCTAAATGTCTTAAAAATACATTTTTCATGTTGATCTGAAGCCTCTGTTTCCAAAATCTCCTCTGAGGGGGCGTGGCTTTTGGAGCTGAGCTGAGCAGTCCCCCCCCCCATGTCAAATCTTCACCGCTGCTACATAAAAACTTCCATCAATCTGGGTAATGTCCAGCCGTATGGTTCTGATCCGGATGTCAGCTCAGACGAGGAAGTGAAGATCTTCATGGACAGAACTTCCTCCAAAATCCTGATTCTTTCTCCTTCCAGTTCACCAAAGACTCTTTTAGCTAATTCTCCAATGTTTATTGACTGTGATCAATACATTCAATCATTGGTTTCTCAGAGTTCTTGATAAAATAATCAAAGCTAACATCAAAATGCTCTTTCATTGATTTACAATCCTTTCCAACTGCGGTCAAATGAGCCGCCGTTCACATTTCCGTGGTCACATCAAGAAGCTCCGTGGAGTCTGGTGGAGATTTTCCAGCGTTCTCAGTCCTGCTACCGTAAGTATTGGATGAAACTCACACCAAAAATCCAGTGATGCTGATTTGACCACAGAAATGTGAACGGCGGCTCATTTGACTGCAGTCAATGTGAAGATACCATCTTCTCTTCTCCAGAACCTGAACTAGACACTAGGAACAGATGAGGGTTTAGTGCATGTGCAGCAGAGCTGTTGATGGAAAGAAGATCATTCATTCAAACAGAGTCTGTCCAAGACACTTTGATTGATTTAAAAGGAGAAATACTCAGAAATGAAAAAACTAAATGATTTCTTATTACATTTGTTCTTTTTCAGAAGAAAAATGACACACAGACATGTTAAAACTCCTCAAAAGGATGTAAATTCCGGAGGTAAATCTATGAAAGGGTTAAGCCACACATGAAGTACAGACTGTTTTGAACCGGCCTTCATTTCTTCCTATGTGTATCCACCTGACACCTGACTCATCACGCACTGAGCTTGTTCAGGTGACACCTTCCCCCGGCTTGCTGCTTCATGTAACGAAGGAATGCATATGTATAGGTTGTGGCATTGTCACCTGCTGACGTGCGAACAAACCCAGCACGTCTTTCAAACAAGTGTTGATTACTTTCATGGCTTTTTGGAGAGAGGAGTTTTTTCTTTCTCCAAAAGTTACCTTTCTGAGGAAAAAGTTATTTTCTTTCTTTTAATAGTCTCTTAAGCAATTTGATATTTTAATCTGCACTTAAACACAGCTCGCTCTCCGGAACTCCGTATTTCAAGGTTTAATCTGTACTAATTAGGGCTTTTAAAAATACTTCTGAATCTGTGCTCCTAGCAGAGATGGTACCTGCTGGAGCTGTCGCAGCGCCCTCCTCCCACTGATCTGCTTCTTTTTATATTTTTTATGGAGCTTGAGCTTCCGATTGCCTTTAAAGCCTTCCTCCGTGAAACTCCTTCCATGTCAGGAGTGGTTCCTGCAGCATGCATGTGTTACTCAGAAGATTGTTCATGTGCCCGTGGAAATGAGGAGGGCTTTAGTGTGTGGGTCACGAACGCTTATTGTCATAGAGGGAAGTGCCTGTGCAGTGCTTTATTAGATCAAACATACCCTTAGCGTCAGCACTGGGGAAGAAACCAGCGGGTTATTTTCCTTCTGCACCACCTGAGTGCTAATTGCGTGATTGCTGATGGCGGAGGGGTGGTGATGGGAACGATGGATCTGGCTGTTATAAAGTGAGGAGTGTTCTGTTGATGTCAATGTGACTCCAGTCCAAACAAGGCAGACCATAGAGGACACCATCAGGCCCATTCGGGATATCTGCTGTATGATTTCATGGCTGTGCCAGACATCGCCAGCAACAAGCCCCATGAGAGGAGGACAGGGATTCTACTCCACATTACTTGTACTTTGATGCGTTTGATCCAAATTGCTCTCAGGAGAGCAGTTGGCTTCTTAAAGCTGCTGCAGGAAGGTAAAGCTCAGTGTTTTTAGAAAGCGACATCTGAAAGTATTTCTCTTTAGGAGCGCTTTGAGGGGTTTCTCCGTCCTTACTGGCTTGATTTGAGATGTGAAGAGGAATACCTTGAATTTTGAAAGAAGTTCCGATTATTCATCTATGCCTCTGTGCTTTAAAACTGAATTGAGAGAGTTTCTCCGGCAGTTGTATTCATTTGTTGAGTTGTCTTTTTCCAGTTCTCTGCACCCAACTGCTCAGTGGGTCCTTCCTCTGTTGTTCCAGGCTCAGAATATGAGTTGAAGCCTCACTCTGATGGAAATGGGGTTTTAACTTGGAGTATTTTGCTTCACAGGGAGAACTTTTCTGGAGCCTGTCCTGGCTACTGTTGGACGACAGATTGGGAGTCTGTCGCAGAGTCTTTTACACAAACTCTTTGTTTGGTTTGGGACCAATACAAGTCCATTGTTTTATTTTGTTTTTTCTAAATTTCTGGCCGTGCCATCTTTTTTTCAGTGTGCGTTTTACAACTGTAAGGACGCCATTACATCACTATAGGAATTATTGAAAATGTACTGTTAATGAACCCTTGTGCTATCCTAGGTATGTTTGAATTGGAAGTGGGTCACCTGGACCCCACAAGAAAGCCACTTAACATTTTTTACTAGGATTTTTGATTTTCATTGATGTCCGTGACAGACATGAAATCCTGTCCACCTTCATCCACATTTGTCATAGGATAGATAACACATTAATGCAAGGCTTGAGTCACCTGGACCCCATAAGATACCACAAGGGTTCAAATTAAATCACCCTTAACAGAAGAAAACATTAAAAACTACCAACAAAAGATAGAGGATGATGATTTCACATCTTCAGACTCAGATTCTATATTAGTGGTCTTCAGTCTTCCTCTGCCAAAACCACCCTCATCAAAATTAACTATTTTGTGTTTCTAACACCATCCTGTTACATATCAATATTATTTTATGGAGCAATTCCATCATAAATGGATCCTTTAAACAGACAATTGCACATAGTGTAAAAACAAACTCTGCATGTGCAAGTCTCCTCCCACTGCAACAACAACAAACATTAAAGAACCATTGAAAACTCATTAAACTTGAAAATAACAATTTTTATTTACAGCAAATCCAACTTATTAAAAGATAAAGTCCCTCCATGGCCCCTTTGTCGCTCAACATTCTCACAAAACTCCATTACCTGAAAGTGGTGGATCCTTAGAATGGCTTACATAATAAATCTGCAACTAAATCAACTTATCCACCTTCTTATATTGTTAACTGCAAAATAGTGAGTGAGTCAAACAAAAATCAAGTGCAGCTGCTGCCTACGACCTGAAGAACAGAAGAAGTTAGCTTTTGATAGCGCAAGCTTTGACCATCCAACCAGAGGCGAATATGTCATCATCCATCCTACATTCTGAAGCTACAGAAACTTCTACAGCTACAGAAACAGAAGTTGTGATTGGTTGAATCGACATAAATGTGTTAAATCCATATATGGCCATGGTTTAATGAGCAGTGATTTTATGGAAAGCCGCCACAAAAGCAGAAGTGAAGCCCAAAATGGAAGCACTGACTGTATGAGAGGCAGACTTTCATGAACCTAGCAACATGTCTCAAATCTGATTGGTTAGAAACTTCCATGTGAAAAAACAGTCTGACAGGAGCACAGCCGGGGCTTATGGCTGTGAGAGAAGCTGACACAACAGTTAGATTGATATAAAATGTATTTTGGACATATATATATATATTTTAACATTTGTCTGTGATTTAGGTATTTTTTTTAGATGATTTTAGGCCTTCATTGAAGGCTTTGCAGGCCCTGACGGTGCACCACTGCCCTATATTGACTATGCAGTGGAGGGTGAATGTAACTCTTGAGGGGCACGATGACATTTGGACCACTTGATTTTTCACTGTGGGTGTTTACACAGCAGAAGTGATGCAACCCTACAGATCACAGTTGGCGACCTAACACCATACCACACCATGATGGTCACACAATGGCAGGCCAGCACAACACAGCCATCACAGAGACAGAGAGCAACAGACTGATATTTGTTCATGGATTGTTGCCAGAAAGACTAGTGTCCATACAGCTGCAGCTCATAGAGGGGTATATTCAATTCCTGTGTCATTAAAAAAAAACACTGGATATTTACTATGTGAAGTCTTCATAACCCTAAAAACATGAAGTTATTTACTGTTTGGATGTCTTTAGGCGCCTGCTGGTGCACCTCAGCTGATAAACATTGTTAACTGAAGAAAAGCTCCTTGTGTATGCTAATGCTAGTATGTAATGAGAACTACAGTAGCACATTAAAGTGTTTGCTGCAGCTGGAAATGTAGCTTTAACTTGAATTAGCGTCGGTTTGCAGTTGGCCACCAGTCAAAGCAGCAGAAGCGTCTGATGCCGCTCCTCTGCTCCTGTGGAGGGAACTGCACTGAAAATGTTGTTTCTCGCTCACTTTCTTACTGAGACACACAAAAAGCTTTGGCCTGAATTTTAGCAGAGCGGCTCGTTGCAAACCTCTGATAATTGAATTCTTGTGTGAATGGTGCAAATCAGAGACTGCGTCCACAGATTTGAAAGCATGTCCGTTTGTTTGCAGTGAAGCTGATCTGATCCTGCATAAAACACAGCAGAACAAATGTTTCTCACAGACCTGAGATGTTTGACCAACCTTCTGGGAAAGAAGTGAGCTGCAGGCACACTGTCTCTGAAAAGCATGCAACCCCCAACACTCGCAGGCGGAACGTGAAGCCACTAAAGAAAAAAAATCTATGTTTTTTCCTTCCAAAAGCTATTTCGTTTTTTTGGTTTTCTGCTTTTTAACCTTGTTAATTTTGTTAAGCATAGCTACTTACATAACCCGTTTTCTCTGTTGCCCTTACTCCAAAGATGTGCAACACACTCGTGCTCTCTTATAGGGTCCAGATGACCCCACCCTTACATTGAGGTGTGATTCCTTCCTTGACAAAGGTGGATAAGACTTCATGTCTGTCATTGGACACCAGTAAAGATCGACAATCATTGAAAAAAAAAAGTTCAGGGCACTGTCTTCTCGGGTCCAGATGACCCCACTTCTCACGTAAACAAGCCTAGGAGAGCGGAAGGGTTACCGAGGCCAAAATCCAAAACACACGCAAGTAACGGGCCAAAGAGAATAAACATTTATTGAAGAGACTAAAACCTTAAAAATCCTTAGCAACTTTTAAAACTTTTGAAAACGTAACTTTTTAACATAGACAGAACTTTGGTACGCGGCCTGTACCGGTACCCTACCCTGGTACCCTAACCTGGTACCCTAAGCCAAGCCTGGTCCATGTCTGATACCGGTCCAAAACCAGTACCAACCAGCATCCGGTACCGACCCGGTGGGTACTGAGTTCAGGTTAGGCCTAGGATCCCGGTGCGGTCCACGTCCCGATACAAGTTTGTGGCCCGGAGGTTGGGGAGCCACAATTTAATGATAATTGCAAGCACATCAAAAAATGACGAGTTGGGGACACCCAAAATGTCAATTTTGGATGCGGAGGTTGTGTCAATGTGTCAATATATGACGACTTGGGAATGAGAATGTGTTGAAATATGTTACCAGCGCAAGATAATAAATAACAAAATTAATAACAAAAATATAAGATGATCTGGCGGGCTGGAAAGGATCACCCAGCGGGCAGAACCGGCCCACGGGCCTTGACTTTGACACGTGCCTTACTCTATTCTAAACCTGTCTGCTGGTGATTCCTGACCATGAGCGACTACAGGTTTTCTTTGGCTTTACTCATGAAAATGTGCACTTTACTCTCCTGTCTTTGCTGTTGAGTTCATTCATTTGTAGATGCTGTGGAAACAAAACGCAAAGTGCGTCACTGGAGGGTGGAAAGTGGTGGGGGAATTAGATCAAAACAATTCCACAAGTGATATTGTGAGCTGCACTTATGCAAGTAGAAAAACCAGAAAGATTGTGTCTGTCTGTGCCGCTTCGTCATGGGGAGTGGCCTGCAAACACACTTTCAGCACTGTTTCGCCGTATCCCGCTGCACCCGCCAAACCCCAGACGTGCGTTTAGGCGCTCGCACCTCAGCGCACGTGTGGACCTCCGAGATGCTTGGAGTCTCCTGAGAATTGGCCGTGATTATTGTTGGTTCTGTGATTGCTATCATTGTCTCCCATCATGGCCATTATCAGCCGAGCATTTCCCCGCGTGCTCCTCTCAGCTCAGCGCTCTGTTTACCCTAATGTGAGCTGGGGGGGAAATTGCAGAGCGGGGTCTTCCATAAACACCTTGTTATCTCTCACTGCTTCTCTAATTTTCTCTCCATTCTATCACTGTCGTTCCTTTCTCTTGCTTTTTGATGGTCTGCGGCGGGCTGCCGCGCTCCCAATAGGAATGGAGCAAAATGCAATTTGCGTACAGTGTGTTTTTCTTTAAGGCTTATTGCTTTTTTTGCTAATCGACATCCATAGTGGTGCTGATGTTTGCGCTCCCTGAAGCTATGTAGCCAAGCAGCATTTTCTCATATTTGTTTATGCATTATTGCTCGCAATTCGAAGAAACTGTCTGTTTATGCTTGAACAGGTGTTAAAATTTTGGCTTCTGCTGGGAAATGTTCACACATTTCTGCTTCTTGGCTCTGAATTTCTTTTTGTTATCTTTTTTTTCTCTTCCCCTCAGAGACGGCCCCAACTTAAGCACTCAGTCAATTCTGTGCAAATAGAATTTTTTACAATCCAAATAGAGGAGATTGAAATCCGATGGTGGGTATTTGGAGAGAGTTAATGTTTCCTCAAATGTTTGAAAAAGGAAATAATAAAGTTAGGAAATTCAAAGTCAGAGCCAACATGAGTTCTGAGATTAATGTCTGAGTACGGATGTCGACTGGATGAACGCTGAGGCCTGTGAGGAAGAGTTTAACTGAAAGCTTGGCTGCACAAACTGCATTTACTTTTTGTTAAAAGACTCATTTTTGTGTATTATCACTAGAGGGGTGTGCCAAAATATCAATATCGCGCTGTAGTGATATTGATATATTTAGTCCTGCGATTGATTCTTGATGTGTTCTCAACAAGTATCAATCTTTTATTTTTGCTTGAAGAGGCTGTAAAACGTTATTTTTGTCGAGACGTTCCTTTGGAGGTAGATAGGGGGCGCACGTTTCAAGACTGGTTTTCGCGTTATACCAATGTTCCCGACAGCCACTTGAATTTATTTAGTTTTTGCTCTATTGTTTACAGCAATTTTGCAATAGGTATTGGCAGGTTGTTAACTCTGAATTTCACAGATAATTCAAATTCAATTGGTGTCAATGTTTGTCAAAGAAAGTATTACTGATTTCAGCAATGTTGCACTAAAGTGTCTCTTATTTGTTGCACAAAATAAAACACAGGTTGTTTATTGAAATTGTGTTAAAGCTAAACAAAGAAATAGGGATATATTTCCCCCCAAGATATGTGTTTGTCTGTATAATGTGAGTTATTAGAGATGATTTTTATCAGTTATCACAGTATTGCGATACCAGTGATATTGTGAGCCATGTATCGCATCATATTTTGAGATACCCATTAATTCCCATCCCTAATAAAGAATGGTTTGACTCAGGGGTCAGCAACCTTTAACAGTAAAAGAGCCATTTGGGCTCATTTTCTACTGATCAAACCACAGAAGGAGCTGCATAGTCTTTCTTTAGCCTTTAAGAAATTTGGAATTGGCATTTATGACCTTTTGTTTTTTAATAATATATATGAATTATATCGATTTTTGGCACAAACAAAACCAAAAATATGAAAAGAACCTAGCATATCTCAAAATGTGTTTTTTTTAATACCCAATGTTGTGCAGGGCAAAATAATATGTGCTTTTAAATAATGAAATATCAAACTTTTTACCAAAGTTTTGCTTTGCATATAAAATCTGTTCCTTCTGGTGGTAGAGTTGAACAAACAAGACGTCTTCAGGTCAACAGGATGTAAAAACCTACATAGTTTGTCATCTATGTGAACCTCAGCATTA